>NW_022639555.1:805679-829314 GCF_010583005.1 Odontomachus brunneus | reverse complement strand
TTTATTTGTCTTTTCCATGCATATATTTTGAATACCCTATTCTTTTAATTTTTGGTCCGTCTGTTTTAACGTTTTGTTTACGATAATACTTTATTGTATATACTGATTCTAAGAGAGCTTCATTTCTCACTTGATTTTATCTTATACTACATTATTATTATCGTTCATTTATGTCTTTTTATTTATATAATTCTTTTTATTTGTCTTTTTTCCATGCATATATTTTGAATATCCTATTCTAATTTTAATTTTTGGTCTGTTTTAACTTGTTGTTTACGATTGTACTTTATTGTATATACTGAAGGCATTTTCTTGTTAATAAAGGTTATTATTATTACTGTTACAGTTTGCAAACATATACAGTGTCAATTGTATGCAAAGCGCATATAAGCTTGTAATCCTCCATCGCTGCAAACGCAGAAAGTTAGTTTTGATATAATGCATAACGAATTTGTGTACTAGAGATTTTGCAGGGAAATTTTACTTCCACCAGTGAAGATTAGTGAAACACGACGGAGCGTAAAGTGAGAATGTTTCCATTGAAAATCAATCAAAAAATATTCACTATCAGTGAAATATCCGACAAGTATACGTAAATTTGGCATTAACTTTACTTGTCAATTTGTAAAGGTTGCATCCCTTATAAATGGCTCATGTGGCACTTATATTTATCACTTAAAGTGGGAAAATATGAAAAAGATGATCAAAATTTGTCTCAAACCAATATATCATGTTAAATGTAATATGAAAATCTGAGTTAACTTTTACCAAATTTGTTGCTGCATCAATACAACGAAAAATTTACATTATTGCATGATATACATTTAATTCAATATTTACTTCATAAATATAATGAAAAGAATTGTAAAGTTTTCATTATCGATTGTCTTACGTCGTGATAACTATATCCGGATACTATTTGAATACTCTTATTAACCAGAAACACTTTTATAGGTTCAATTTAGGAGAACATATCTCTGTACCGATAATGTTTTCCCGATTATTCGTGAGTTAAATGCACCTCTTTTCTGGGACAATCGCATCAATAATTTTGCGAGTATAATCGGCAGAGGACATATCATTTATAGCAAACAGAACGGTTTATTTTAACTTTCTGATAAGCTCTCTTAGATTGACAGAAGTCGTTTTTATTAAACTTGTTCCAATTAGACTGTCCTTAAACTGTCTTATTTTTCGCGACGATGAACTCAATTCACTGTGGTACGAAAAATATTTTATCAGGCAATAATTGAATTTTAGAGAGAGAGAGCTGTGTAAATAGCCAAATTAAATAACCACCTCTCGTGATTCTAATAACTGCGCACTGGAATTAAACTGCAATTACTATGCATAATATATAAAGTATCCTTAAGTGATTCTTCTTTTTCTATATATATTAAATTTTCAATTCTTTAATTTTTAGTTTTCGTCTGTTTTACAAATTAAGTGCAGCAACGCTCGTGTGCAGGCAGAATTAAATAGAAAAATTCTGTACCATTTTGCTAATTTTTTAATTAGTAATTAAAAAAAATTACCAATATGTTCGATGCAGTAGAACAAGTTCTGAAGAGGTATATTTTGAACTTGATTCCTGATCTCCTAGCAATGACAAATATAGAGCAAGACGTACAAAACCTGAGCCGAGAATCCCTAACGTTTTGTGAGTCACATAAAATTTCAAGATATTAATAACAAAAGTTCACCAGAGTACACAATATTGTAGGATTGATTCTACTAGATGTCCGGTAACTCACAAAGGAGCCGCGGTGTACAGATATATTAGGTCAAATCGAACAAAAGATACCTGTACCATTTTGAAAACAACCACGTAATTTTTTGAGTTATTAATCAAAGAAGTGAATGAAATTACGCGCCAGATGAGTTGTGATGGCAACGTCTGCCGCTATATGCTTGTCTATTAGATCAAACTGAACAAAAAAGTCCTCATCATTTTCCAAATAACTACGTACATGTTTAGTTATTAATTAAAGAAGTTTGACATATAGTTGTGCGTGTTAATACATCCATTTTTTTTATTAATAACTAAACATCTACGCGGTCATTTGGAAAATGGTTGAGGACTTTTTTGTTTAGTTTGACCTAATATTTATATTTATATACAACGACAGACGTCGCCATCACAGTTTATCTACCATATAGTGTATAATCATCCACGAATCTTCTTTGATTGATAACTTACAAAGTACATTAGGCAACTCAAAAATTCAAAAAATTCTGAAACTTTGCGTGCAAGTAGAGTAGTTCATCCGTAACACAAAACTATTTTTTGTTCGTGCGGAATTACAATTTTAGGGAACACCCCTTTGAAAAAAATCGGTTTTTTTCTTTTGAAGCGAATATCGTCGAAACTATAAGAGATAGAAAAAATTTTCTAAAGTAAAAATTGAATGATTTCAAGAGTACTTTAGAACTATAATAAAAAAAATTTTTTTCTAATTGTTTATTTATTGGAAAATTTTTGGAAAATTTTTTTCTATCTCTTATAGTTTCGACGAAATTCGCTTCAAAAGAAAAAACCGATTTTTTTCAAAGGGGTGTTTCACCCCCTAAAAATATAATTTCACACGAACAAAAAATAGTCTTGTGTTATGGATGAATTACTCTATTTGCACACAAAGTTTCAGAATTTTCTGAATTTTTGAGTTGCCTTGTGTTTCTTGTTAGAATTTTAACTGATTGTTCGCAAAAGATAGAGGAATTCAATTCAATTTGATCTATAATCTACCTGTATCCTACCTGTATGTAATCTACCACAGCTTCTCTGTGAGTTAACGGACACATAAGCGCAAGATCTCATCGGCTGAAACACGATTCTTAACATGGATACGTATTGGTTGACTACTAAAACTGAAATAAAGATACGAGCGGCGCAAAGGCAATTGTTATTCGACATATCACAAGCGTGTTGTACGCGTGTCGCTAAAAAACAGTCACGTTTCAGACATTTTCGATAAGATCTCGTGTTAACAGAGCTTGTCCCACGTCGCGCGGTTTGTTTTGCCAATTTTTTTTCATCAGTATTTTGAAATTTTATGTGGTTGTTTCCAAAAAGTCAGGAGTCCTTGTGCTCTTTTTAAGTTGACGTACTTTATCTTCACACGTGGTTTTGCATGTATTACGTTAGATATCTTGTATAAGGATGCAGCTTCATCAAAGATTATACGTATCGCTAGTAGAAATTGAACTTCGCGGATATCTAGTTAATAAATTTTGTAGTAAATTTTGTAATAAAAGTTACAATACAATTTTAATAGTGCGGGAATAAACTGGCATTATTACGAAAATTATAATAAAACATTGACCATAAACATTAGAAACTGACCATAAAATTGACCATAAATATGATAATTTTTATTACATTTATAGTAATTTTTACTCTATGTTTATGGTCACTTTTACTATGTTTTATTATATTTTTCATCATAATGCCAGTCTATTCCCGGAGTATTAAAATTGTATTGTAATTTTTACTACAATATTCTCTCCGTGTAGACAAATAAATTGGCTGATAAATAAGCAAAATAAATTACTTAGCTATAAGATGAAAAATCATTTTTACAAAATAATATAATATAATCTCTCAATTTTGATCTGTTGCTTAATTTAAAAAAATGCTTTAATGGCTGCTATACAGCAGCTAAAATATATATTTCAGAATATACAGCGCCATATTCTATCATGTTCGATATGTAATAGCTAGACAAGATCTCTCTCACAATCGATTGTGCGAATAATCAGCCAATAACAAGTAGTAACGAGCTAGGAAATGTAATCTAGTTTGCACTACATGGCTGCTAGCTTTTGACTCAGGCCGGCCAGTTACATTTCGGTATGATGTTGAACAGAACCACTCGCAACCTTGTTCGCTCCGTGTTCCGTTTTTCGCTATTATCCGATATCCACCGTTGATTGGAAACAAGCCTAAGACATGTCTTTTCAGATTGTTCTAAAGAGCTCGTCCATCGCATGGCTCATTCTAATTTGCCAACTTTCTTTAGTTAATATCTAAAAAGTTATCATGATTGCCTGCAAAACGATAGAGGACTTCTGTATTCAGTTTGATGAGCTCTTCCTTCATGAACATTGCTGCACTTAAGTTTAACTTAAGTTCACTCTGTATATATCAAACAGATCAAACGAAATAAATTATTATCTCGCATAGACGCACCACGATCGATCGTTTGCGCGACGTCACAGTCGCTCCCGCGGGATAGAGGGCGATTTAGGTCGTGCGTTTACCTCGCGTCGTACCTCACAATGCCGCTCGCTCGTTTGTTTTTTTTTTGTTGCCTCTTTTTGCCCTGAAACCGCTCGTTATACAGTGACATATCCATTTAATAGCCACTAGGAAATCATCAAAAATACAATGGCTATTAATTTTATCGTGAACGGTTTATTAAGCGAAAACGCGCCGTGCGCGTTTAATCGCGAAAATGTCAATTACCTCTCCAACTCAATATTACGCGAACGCAAATATAATAATAACAATAGTACTAAATAATGCAGCGCAATTGCTACGCCGGTACAAGGCGAGAGGCGCGATAAAAGGGAAAAAAAAAAGATATTAATTGTCGGCGCGAAAAAAAGGAAAAAAAGAAGGAGAGGAAGGGACGGAGAGAACGAGAAAGTTAACTGGTTGACGCCGCCAATATCCGGATTGCGTCACCGTTTCCCCTCAATTTCTTCCTTCTGCAGCGCGCCCTTTGTCAATCCTCGATTCTCGCTCGCTGCCGTATTGCCACCGTCCTTAATTAACCTCCCACGGGAGAAAAAAGAGGTTTCCGCAAACGACGGCGGCGGGCCAGCGTTCCAAATGTACGCGAGGTGAGCGTCGGTGCTTCGTCGTTCCGGCCAGATACCGTAATTTCTTTGCGCGTTTACAAGCTTTCGCGGCCGGGTGAGAAGCGGAAACATCAACGATCTCACTCCAGAGCCCTCTACTTTTGTCCTCTTGGCTCCAAAGGACGCCAAAGTGCGTTATCACGTCCATTCGCACGCTCGTGCAAAAGCATGCAAAGCCACGTCGCGAATCACGCTTTTTCCCTCTTTTTCTCTCCATTAACCGATAATTTTTGCACATTGAGAACGTCTGAGCTGATTAATAAGAACGACTCACGGGACGCGGCTCGGTTTAAAAATTTGTTGCACTTGGTACATTTTCTTCTGGAATTATCACGCGTCCGCGCCCGAATGGAACCTTCAGGAATCATGAAACGTTCGTCGTAGGCTGTAAACGAATGTCGAGGTGATTTCTTGTGTCCTCAATGTTTTAAGGCTCTTCTACAATGGTTACAATGTCAGTTGCAATGAGTCGCAACGCTCATCGTAACGATGATAGCAAACTCATCGCAACAATTAGATTAACTTCAATTGCTGCGACTGCGACGTTTGTCTGCGGCGATCCCCTATGAAAAAGTATTATTAGTGGCACTATTAGAACTATAGCACTAATAATATTTTCGCTATAGTGATACTATTAGTGTCACTATTAGTAATACTGTTAGTGGTAATAGTTCTAGTAGTTACTTTTAAAACATTAAAAACAATGGGTTAAGTTTACTCTTTTTCATTAAAAAAAGTTTTTTCAAATGTTTTGGAAAAAACGTTTTTAAAATATTTAATAAACATTTTTTAAATTTTTTATTAAACGTTTACGTGAACATTTGTAAATATTATAAAAATATAAATATTTTCTCTCTTCTTGAATTTTTTTTAAATTTTCCACCTTATTGTTTTATACGCTTCGAAAATTTGCTTACCAATGCTGGGATTCGAACCTAAAAAAAGTCTCTGCTTCTTAAGTCGTTCACTTTACCTACTGCGCCACTGTCACTTTCACCGAGAAACACTTTATATTGTATACATATCCAAAACAAAAACAAATGATTTATTAAGAAGAAAATCTTTTTAAATGTAAAAAGTATGTTTGAAAAATAAATATTAAATCAATATTAAAGAAATGTTTATTTAAATATTATTTTAAACGTTTGATTAATGTAATACAAATATTAAATCAATATTAAATAAACATTTCTTTAAATATTATTTTAAACGTTTTATTTAATGTCAAATAAACGTTAAATAAATGTTATATAAATATTTTTCTTAAATCTTTATTTTAAATGTTTAATAAATGTTATATAAACGTTTAATAAAGATTAAATAAATATTATTTTTACAATAAATTGTACAATATAATATCAATAAAAAATAAATATTTAAAAAACGTTTAAAAAACATTGCCCATTAATTTGGTAGAAATGTAATTGTTATAGAAAATAAACTTTTATACAGGAAAAATAATATTTAATAATCTTATAAACGTATTCCTGTAATAATGAATTATCTTTCATAGTTTTTCTATAGTAATAATAAATTTTACATACTTATACACATCAACTCATCAAGTGTCACTTATAATACTCGTATTATCACTATTAGCATTTGTAGTGTCACTTCTGACATTACTGGTGTCACTAATAGTATCACTGCTGATACTAGTAGTGTCACTATCAGCACTAATAGTGTTACAATTAGTACTATTAGTGTCACTAACAGTGCCACTATTAACATTAATAATGTCACTATCAGCACTAATAGTGTTACAATTAGTACTATTAGTGTCACTAACAGTGCCACTATTAACATTAATAATGTCACTATCAGCACTAATAGTGTAACTAACAGTGTCACTATTAGCACTAATAATGACACTACTAGCACTGCTAGTGTAACTATTAGTGACACTATTACCACTACTAGTATTTTTTTTGTAAGGGTTGTGAGAGCCAATTAAAAGCGTCAGTAGTGCAGTCTATACATTCTGTTAAATAAATACCGGGAATTGTTCAATAAAACACAAAATATTGGTTTAATCATCCAAATTTATTTTGTCGCCAAAATAAGCCCCATTTGATGCTATATAGTTAAACCAACAAATAATCCAATCGTCGAAACACTTATAAGCACTTTTCGATATGGTCTGCAGCTCCTTCTGCGAATTTTGTTTTATGGCTTCAATAGATTCAAAACGTTTTCCACGAAGTGGTAATTTGAGTTTGGGGAACAGAAAAAAGTCACACGGAGCCATATCTGGCGAATACGGTACTTAGTCGATGACATTCGTTGAGTTTTTGGTCAAAAATTCGCGTGCAAGGGTCGACGTGTGGGACGACGCATTATCGTGGTACAAAATCCAAGAATTGTTCTTCCACAAATCTGGCCTTTTTCGGCGAACATTCTCTCTCAAACGCCTCATAACGCCCAGATAATATCTCTCTTAAGCTTGAATGACGATTTTCCATCACCATTTCCTTCACTTTGTCAATGTTTTCGTCAGTCGAAGACTTTGAAGGTCGACCGGAATGAAGCAAGTCTTCAATCACTTCTCGGCCTTCTTTGAATGCTTTGTACCACTCGTATGCTCGTGTTTTCGATAAAGCTGACTCACCTTCTCCAACATTTTCAACGACTCAGCACAAGAAATTCCGTTGGCAACACAAAATTTGAGGCAAACTCTTTATTCAATATTTTTATCCATTTTAAAAATCGCAGAGTACACTTGAAGTCGACTAACAAAACCAACAGCTGTAAGCAAACTGGTTGACAGATGGTGCCAAAACTCTACAGGACAATTAGGTACATTGGTACCAACTTACAGCAAAAAATTTGTTTTCATACTTTTTACACGGACTTTTGAAATTAACAATTCCCGGTATTTATTTGACAGAATGTATACGACAGTGGTTGGACAGTGGCAAGGGCAATGACGTCATTTACTGTACGTTGCGATTTATACATTGTTCTAAGGTGCGTTGTTTCTCGCACAATGCGCGCATTTATTTATAGTTCATGTTGCGTATACTATAGAAAATGTGTGCATCATGTATTTTATGCCAGAAACGTAACGCGCTCCTAGTGTAAGCGCAGGCAAATTATCCACCTTTTTTCGTGAGTTTAGGAACATATCCATCCTATCCAACGGGATAATTCTCCCAAAGAAAAACAGATTCTCCCATTGGAGACGAATGTGTTCCTAAACTCACAAACAAAGGCAAATAACCTTCCTAACCTAGATTGTATATATGAAAAATGAATTGACGAACAAGACAAACTGCTAAAAGATGCTATTGCCCGTAAAAACGTCAAAATTAACTGAACTAAGCTATCTTCTCACACGAATTGCAAAGTACATTGATGATAACGGTGGAATTTCCGAAAATGTATTATAACTTGTATGAGAAAAATCCTTCTATTGTCAGAGCAAAAGCACGTTTGCTGTTTGATGATCATTATGAAAACAGATCGAATAGTTATCGTTATAAATAATTTTTCATTATTTGTCATCATTTGTCATTTTAACAGACATACATTGCCTCAGATACAAATCACATTATTTGTGGGATGTATAAAATTAATTGTAAAATTATCTGTTGGATGTATAAAATTAATTGTAAGTACAGCTCATAATACCAATAACACCGACAAATATAACGACAAGCGTCGTAAACAGAAATGATTTGTTCTTAGAAATTCTAAATGAAACTCTCGCGTCATGATAGTCCGTGAGGCTCGCATCACTACTGCCAAGCATAGCCAGAGCGAAATAGCTGTTAGGTGGTGCGTGTATACGTGAAATATTGTGGCGCAGAAAATAAGTGGTTTCAAAGAAATAGATCCTATATTTATGTAATAATAATGTGTTTTTGTTTTTTTCTCAAATTCTCTAATAAGAAACATTTCTTTCTGAATACAACTGATTTGCTAAATATCTGACTTCTTAATTTCTAACCTCTGCATTGCTAACAAATCACTCAGACAACATAATGTCTAAAATCGGGACATAAGACGTCTTAAAGATGTCTTTCAGACGTATAAATGTCTTTAAGGCGTCTTAAAGATTACCTTTAAGACGTCTTGTGTCCCGATTTTAGACATTATGTTGTCTGGGAAATTTATAATTTGTTGGATTAACTGCCCAGTAACATCTGTAACCATTACAGAAGCGTCAATGATTATGATCATTGTAGAAGAATCTTTACGCTTCTCACTGCCGTCGTCGATACTTCGCCCCCAACGTGGCTTGCGACACGAAAAATCTAGTGGTGACTATCATCATCGATGTCGGGGGAATATAATCGAATCCCCGATTTTATGTCGTGTGGACATTGCTCCGATATCGTGAACGTTTTACGCTCGATTTGAGCCCACTAATCGGATATGGAACCAATAATTAATCCGCCTAAAGTCACAAAGAACGATTTTCGAGAACGAGCTAGTGGTGCAGCTGGTCTTGTTTGAGATTAAGCGATAATAAACGCTTTTCAGCGTCGACAAAACGAAAAGTTCAACGTTTTAACCTAATTACGGTATCGATCGTGACGCGATTAACCGACTAAACGCTTCCTGTCATTCCCGTGCCACATTTTTGCCCCAACCGACTGAAAAAGTAAGTGAGCGAGCGAGTGGATGAGCGAAACGAAATTAGACTTAGATTTACGTCAGCTAGGAAGGCGAAGATTGGTTCGGCTGTTGTTTCTTGACCGTTTCTTCGTGCCTCTGGGGCGTCAGTTATTTTTCTTCGAAGAGAGAATAATTGGAAAGAGAAGAATACTCTCGGGGTAGTTATTGCAATTTTTAATTGAGAACAATGTTTCAACGGCACGATGGGGGACAATTGCACAAACAATTGCAGGACACCCTTAAGCCACCCTTGTTTTTAATTGTTGTACAAACGAAAGCGCGAATCGATGCATCTCAGGACCTGGATTTAATTGTCCGAGCGTTTATGTGCAGGTAAAACTTATTAAACTAAATACAAAATTTCTCTACCATTTTATAAAATACTACAATAATTACTGAGATATTAATGAAACAAAATTGGTGAATGAGTGTGCGCAATACAGTAGAACGAGTTCTGTAGACAGTCAGAAAAAATATGTCTTGGACTTGACTGTTTCTTTGCAACAGTGGAAATCGGATGACAGCAAAAGATGGAGTAACGTTGTGAACGTCACGGTCCTGCAACCATGTGGAAGAAAACCTTTACACACGTGCTCTTGAGCCGCATATCTGTATTGGCCGTTGTTAGGAAACGAGTCCAATTCCGGATAAAAATTTAATGCAGTTCCCGAGAAGTAACTAGACAGAAGTAACGATATAGTTCATTTTTACCTAGTAATTGAAGAGTAAAACCATAATGCAATAAGAATGGGGTAACATAGAAAAATAACGATGGTATAAGGAAACACCCAACTAAACTTAGGTCCAAATGTGAAATCGAAATAAAAATTTAATCACACGGATAAAATATAATTAAAACTAAAATTTTTAATAAAGGACAATGTGAAAACATTGTCAATGTGAAAGCATTAATATACTTAAAGTTGCTCTAAAGTTCATATATCAGTCTATCAAAGATATTATGAAAAATTTTTAATCGGCTTTAATAAAAGTTACTAACAAGGAAACCCACACAAGTGTCCGCCTCTGATTTTCATGAACTTGTAATATGTTGTACTTTAGATCAGAATAACAGATACATTTTTATTATATGTGTCCTTTCACAAGTTTAGGGGGTGAAACACCCCTTTGAAGAAAAACGATTTTTTCTTATTTGGAGGGAATATAATGAAAACTATAACATAGAAAAAAATATTTTTAATAGAAGTTGAATGGTTTGAAGAGCAATTTGCAGGAATTATTTGAGAAAAATAAATTTTTGTTTATTAATATTTTCTCATCACTTCTTCTTATTATAATTATTAAAATAATTTCTATAATTTTATATAATAAAAAACGTATTTATTATTTTGATTTAAAGTACAACATATTACAAGTTCAAGAAAATCAGAGGCGGATTTGTGTGGGTTTCCTTGTAAGTATGCCAACGATTCGTACGCAATTTTACGATCGCAGCCATCTTAACGTTTGGACCTAAATCTGATCTACGTGCAGTCTACTGCACATTCATGGGAATTTTATACACGCATATACGCATCTGTCTCATTACATCATGAGTAAAATTATTTGAAGTCCCAATCAAGTTGTAATGCTTTTCCTGCAGTACGCACGATAAATGTACAAAATCGAAATTCATTTACTGAACGAAAATAGAACAGGAAATAGACAAGAAACTATTCAATTGATCAATTGAATAATTAAGTTAAATAATCAATAATAATTTTATTGACTAATCTAGTCTGCCGCTTATAAAAAATACAGGGCTGTAGTATTACATCCTTTGTGTGTGCTTTTTAACTGACAAATTTTAACGTTAATGAGAGTCATAACAGAATAAATTTTTGGTACGTAATATATATTTTGTTTTACGTTTTCCGCCTTTTATGTGATATCTTTCACACCATCGAACGGCATATATATCCTTTTATCTATTCTTCTAGTTCTACACTCGTGGTCAGAAAGGTTATTTGGTTTTTTTTTTTTTGTAAGTTTCAGGACTTGTCTAATGAAAGAGTTCTTTTATTGGAAAATAAATTTTTTTATTGGACAAAAAGAATAGGTTTCTAAACTTAAAACTAAAAAACACAACCTTTCTGATCGCAAGTGTACGTACTATTTCATCAGAATCAGAAATTCTAAATCCATTGAACTATCAGGACAATTTTCATTAATATCATTGTTATCAGAATAATATGATGTGTTTTCATCACAATAAAATTCTGTATTATTGACATATGCTCTATTCATCTTTTGCTCATTTTCATTTCTAACCTTAGTTGTTATCTCTATCATAGGGCTTAATATTGTAAATGTCTTATTTCCTCCAATTTCCTTTCTCTTGCCCTACGCTTTTCTACATATTCATTTATTGTTCATGCAATTTTAACCTCTTTTTTGATAATATAAATAGATATGTTTTAAGGTTCACAATAAATACATGCACTGAAAAAATATTTAGTATTCATAACTATAATCGCATAGAAAAATGATTACTGTGAATTATGGTTAAATAAACTATTTTTTTAGTAAATTCTATTATAATATTAGTGATAATAATCTTATATCCATGTTATTATTACTATTAGCCTATTAGAGCAACCAAAAAATATGATTAGAGTTAAAAACAAAATTATAATTCTAGTTGGATCAACTAATTTTTTTTTAGTGTGCACATTATAAAACTAAATTAGTATCCCTAATTCTATATCTTGGAAAAAATCGGTTCACATATTGTACAGTAAATTGCTTCAACTACTGAATACAATTCAAGTCCTTGTCCAGTTTCTACGCAGTATTTCTACAATTAATGAGAAGGCATTACTACTAGACAATAACTAGACAAATGTATATGCAAACTGCATACATTTCTAGAGATGTTTCCAGGGATATTTCCTCAGATTGCTCTACAGAGATGTTCCATTGCATCGCGCGCGTTGATATTGGCCGATTCTTTTTCATTAATATCTCAATTACCATGATAATTTACAATGGACAGGGGATTTTTCTGTTCAGCTTAACTAGTTCTACCTGCATACGAACGATCGTGGACACTTAATTTCAAATAACCCGTGTAAATCCGAGAGATACAGTCTAACATAGAAATATATGACGCAAATACATCATATTCGTATTCCACGAAAGAACTTTTTACCGCAATAAACAAGGACAATCTAAGAGAATCAGATGGGCGGAATGAAACTTCGTTCCAAGGTGGAAGCGCACTGCGTCGATCAATTCGATTTAGAAAGAAAGAGAGAGAGAATGCTTTAAATAACAAGCCCGTCAGTCTCCAGGCTGTAGCGAATAAATTGAGTCTGGTAATCTTTAAGTCGTTATCCGCTCGGCGTCCGCGCTATCGATAAACAATTTCCCGCGTTCGTCGGATAAAGAGCGCGTGCTCAGAATAACGTTGGAATGATTACTCTTCTGGCGATCCTAGCGTGATGGAAATATGCGAGCCGTCAAAGAGCGCGACGCTGGAAACATCGGCAAAAAAAGTCGCGCACACGCTGGATGACAGAGTGAGACGGAAGGTGAGAGATACAGAGGGAGAGAGAGAGAGAGAGACAAAGGGGGATGGAGCAAAAGGAAAGGATGATGGAAGGGTGGGAGGAAGGCAGGAAGGGTAAAATTTCGTCGGTAAATCGTAATAATCCTTTGTGCGGGCGTAGCGGCTTGTGTCGACGCCGAAACATCTGAGGGGACGTGCGCGCGGTAACGTCGGCCAATAAGCCGCTTTTGTCGGATCTTCCGGTCGGGCAGGTCGCCGGTCTTCCGGTCGGTCGAGCGCGGAAAATATGGAATACTCAATCCAATACACCTCCGATACAACCTCCTCCTCTTACCGCTACTGCGACTACTACTTCGCTTTCTTCCGTCGCGTTTCCGTCGTATGCATTTCCCAACGAAGAGAAGGAGAAAGAGCGACGGGGGGAGGAGAGGGAGAGATTGGGTGGCCAGGTTGACATTCGCGGCGCGACCGCCTGCGTGCCGGAGCACTCGGCGCATTATTGGAACGCGGTCGCGTCCTTTTCTGCGTTTCGCAAGGACTGAAAGGAAGAAAGAGAGCATCGGTCACCGCGAAGCGCGACGACGGCTAGGATGGAATTAAATCGACAGCGCCGACGGCGCTCCGATTTAACCCATTAAGGCCCAACAGAAAGCCGCTAAGGACAGGCTTTCAAAAACCATCTAAATTAGGGCAAAACGCCGAAATTTGTTAAAAATTGAACAAAAATTTGTGTTGGATTTCAAAATTCAAGATGACGGGCCAAAATATGTCGGTTCGAAAATTTGAAATTTTGACTTATTTGAGTGAAAATCCATATAGGGGGAGGGGGGGTTCGTTGAGTATGAATATGCACTTAGTTTTTCAAAATTCGTAATGGCGGATCCAATATGGCCGTCCAAAAATGCGAAAATTTGTCATAGTTTTGTTATTTGACGAAAAATCCAATCAAATTATAAGCTACCTTTCGAAAGTGTTTGTTTTAGGGCAAAACATTATACTTCAGCAGACTGTAGAAGAAAAATGGTTTTTTGACTTTAAAAATCAATATGGCGGCCAAAAATTTATTTCAATAAAAGTACGTTTTGAAAAATTTTGAAAAAATAAGTGCATATTCATACTCAACAAACCCAAAACCCCTCCTATACGAATTTTCACTCAAATAGGTCAAAATTTCAAATGTTCGCGCCGACATATTGGTCCGCCATCTTGAATTTTGGAATCCAACACAAATTTTGTTTTCACTTTTTAACAAATTTCGACGTTTTGTCCTAATTTAGGTGGTTTTTGAAAGCTTATCCTTAGCGGTTTTCTCTTGCGCCTTAATGGGTTAATCGAGAGGACGCCTTGAGACATACGCCCTTTTCCCGCTGATGTACGTACGGCTCGTAATTTGTTGGCCAAGTTTTTGCGATGCTCTCCAACCACCGCGCCCGACGTTCGTCCGTTCGCATGACAACATCCTCGCGCCCGTTTTATCGTCCGAGCGCTGAGTCGCTGAAATGGCAAATGATTAACGTTAATATACGGATGTATATTAATATTGTGCATAATTAAAGATCACATGACTAGAAAATCGATAGCGCGCGATGTATTATTAATCGTCAGCTAGTTAATATCGGGCGAGCTTACAACAATATCGTCGATTTAGGAGCGAATAAACACCGTTATTGTTTTAATGTTAATTTCCACATATTCGTGTCAAATTCGGTCTGCACACGTTTGTTGTGTTTAGCAGAGAGAAAGAGCAAAAGAGAAAAGATAACATGAAAATTCCCCAAATTAAGCAATACCTACATCTTTCTTTTTCTTTTTAAGTAACTTTTTTGATATTTTACTTTTTTTTATGCTATAATATTTTTTTGAATACTTAACTTTCTTCCTCTCTCTCTCTCTCTCTCTCTCTCTCTCTCTCTCTCCTTCTCTCTCCCTCTCTGAAGTATTAAAGTATACTTCACGGCTGCCGGCGATGCCACGTCACAGAGCGAAGTTATCGCCTTCGTCGATATTTAATGTCGCTAAGCCTCCCGATAATAATGGCACAATAATCCGCGGCGAGTAATAAAATTTCACGACCTCCATGAAATATTAACGTCGCGTATCCGATACACGAAACGATTTATCGGAAGACTCGGTGATTCGCTCGTCTATATGGAAGGATAGTTTGGTATATCGGAGAGTAACGAAGAGCAGAAAAACCGGTAGTAAGAAACACACAGAGAAAATATCATAATTTCTTTTTTTTTTTTCATGTGAATTCCTTTCTTTCTTAGCATGTTTTCTAGTAGTTAATAAAGATTAATTGTCAGTGGAGTTTATCTTGTTAAAGAACGTAGTAAATTGTTTAAAAAATATTGAGCCTTATAGTTTTTAAAATATAAATGTAACATAAACGAAAAAATAATAAGATGAATATGTTAGTAACAGTTGCATTCGTTTAAAAAAAAATTATAAATCGCAAAATATAAATAAAGTAAAATCTTATAAATTAGAAAAATATAACAATTAAAGTCCTAAGTATTCAAACTTCCCAATAAAATTAATTTTGTGTATTTAGCTTAACACTTATTAATTGATTATCAGTTTTTATTGACGAATTATTAATTGATTAACTTATTTTCACTGTAAAGTACTTGGTCATTGATTGAAACATTCACCTTATATTAATATAGAATAGCATACTGTTTTATTATACTCTAAAATACTATCCTATCAGAACATTTAGGTACAAATAAAAATAGAACGGGCAATTTCTACACAGAAGAATAAAGAAACAAAAAGAGAAAATCAATCAAACAACAGACAAAAGTATAATTATAATAAAAATAAAAATAATAAACAGAAATAATGTATGTGTACATTATTTCGCCACATTACTGAAGGATAAATAGACAGAATGAGAAAACAAAAAAATTAACAGAGCAAAAATTAATTTCACAGTAAAAAATTTCCTACGTGCACACATCCTTCTTCCCGTTTTTATTCCTCCTTCTCGTTTTTATTTATCCTCCTTCAGTTTTTATTGACGAATTATTAATTGATTAACTTATTTTCACTGTAAAGTACTTGGTCATTGATTGAAACATTCACCTTATATTAATATAGAATAGCATACTGTTTATTATACTTTATTATACTCTAAAATACTATCCTATCAGAACATTTAGGTACAAATAAAAATAGAACGGGCAATTTCTACACAGAAGAATAAAGAAACAAGAAGAGAAAATCAATCAAACAACAGACAAAAGTATAATTATAATAAAAATAAAAATAATAAACAGAAATAATGTATGTGTACATTATTTCGCCACATTACTGAAGGATAAATAGACAGAATGAGAAAATAAAAAAATTAACAGAGCAAAAATTAATTTCACAGTAAAAAATTTCCTCCGTGCACACATCCTCCTTCCCGTTGATCGCGAAATGACGCACCAGAGAGCGCGTCTGATGGCTCTCTCGCGACGAGGAACAAAGGTCTTCGGCGGGCCGTTCGGACATTTATTAACACCTCGGGAACACCTCGGGAAACGGGATAATCGCGCTTTCAAAGGGAACGTTAGACGGCACTCTCTAAGGTTGAAATTCGCTTCTTCCGATTTCGCTATTGTTTCGCCGACATCGAGCGGCTGGGACAAGCGCCAGAGGGGAATCGCTTCTGGCTGCAGACGGTGGCGCGGCCGTTAAGCCGAGTAACTGGGATACCGAGACGGGGGTATTTGCGATTGAGCGGCGCATTATTATTCCATGAATTTCAATGCAAAAACGCGGGTCGCGGGGCCGGAAAAGACGCGCGAGCGACGCGCGACCTGCGGAAAGTCCGCATAATCCGCAATTTCGTCCGGTTCGCCGCGTTAAGATTTCCCCTTTTCGGGAACAGGAGGCTTCCCACGGCTTAATTTTAACGCCCCTGGGAATGACACCACGTGTCCGGCGCCACAGTCAGGTTGCCCGTCGCCGGGTGTGCGCAGTGCTCCCTCTCCCCCCTCTCCCTTCTTCTCTTTGTCTTTCTTTCTCTCTCATGGAGCACCGAGCGTTATCCTTAAGAGAAAAAGTTCATGCAGTTCTCGAAATTATTTTTCAACTTTGTCTTTATAAAGAAGGCAAAAAGAACCAAAACTCATTTCTCCCCTCACTCGTCTCAAACGCGCTTTGATGCGAACAAATCGATAGTTTTAGGACCGATCAGAATTGAAGAAACGGAAGTTACCTGGATGTAACAACGGAGAAAGCTGCGGTATTTTTCGAGCAGCACTCAATTAATGCATTAATGAATGCCCCAATTAGTGGCCAAGAAACTTGATCGCAAAAAAAATTGATAAACAAACATAGATTAAAAAGGCTAATGAGAAAGATCATGCAAGATATCGATTGTGAAACACATTATAGCCATAAATGAGTCATGAAATGAGGCATTAAACTCCGAAAAATCAACCAAACGTTTCGGCCGTTTCCGACCCTCCTCAATGAAAAGACAAAATAATACACAAGTATTATACGGTTGCGAAATTACCAGTGTTGGGAAGTAACTCGTTACTTGTAACGAAGTTACAGTTACATTCTTTCGGTAATTGTAACTTAGTTATTTTTTTCTCACCTGTAACTGTAACTTAACTTAGATACTTATTTTTAGTAACTTGTAACTTTTTTAACAGTTACTCTAATAGTTACTTGGGGAACTAAGATAAAATTAAAATTATATAGTAATTGTATATTAATTTAATGAATTTATCAACGTATTTATGGAGCATGTGATTAAATTCTTTTACCTCTCTACAAGACTATCCTTAAATTTTTATCATATTAATATTTTAGTAAAACTTAAAATGTAAGATTTTTGTATTTACAATACTAATTTATAATTATTTAAAAAAAGTAACTTAAAAGTAACGATTCGTTACTTTTTGAGTAACTGTAATGAGTTTTTCATAGCCGGTAATTAGTTACATTTTCAATAAAGGGAACTGTAACTGTAACTAGTTACTTTTAAAAAACTAGTTACTTTCCCAACCCTGGAAATTACCACAAATGTAGTATATCTCGGAAGGATACCTCATACTTTAAAAATGAGGTACCATGAGAGTAACAATACCAAAATGGGGAGCTCACATTAAGTACATATAAACTAGTGAAGAAGGGGATGCTAAGACATGCGTAAATCCGGATCACGAGCATTGATATCGAGAGAGGTACTCCATGTAGATAAATAGCATGAATATCTGAAATTCTTTCCAACTTGTTCAGAATAAGAAGATACGAGTTATTTAGAAACTCGATACAAATTCAAACCTCCCTTTTCTGCTTCTTAATAAAAAGTATTTCGGAAAGGCTTTCTGAAAGCACCTTCCGCGAAAGTATTTTCCGAAAAGTTCTATTAAAATTATAATAAACATATATATAATAGAATATCATGGTCTCGTAAAAACCTTCATAGTGATCTAATAAAGACACTGAACATATGCGGCAATGGACAAAATTCTAAATTTGTGGAACCCTGACGAGTTCGTAATCTTTAGTGTCAGAACTTACGAACATTCTTTATCGATTAGTATCAAAACTTATTTATTTGGCTCCGGACAAAAGAGAATGGTTCTATGTGAGAAGTATGACTTTCCACACAACATGATGTGCAAAATCGAGAAAACGTATACGTTTTTATCGCGTAGTAAACGAAGTTATATATTTATAATTAAGATCAGTCGCCAGACAGTATCCATTTTGTAACTCATTTTATGCGAGAGAAATTTAATCTCCACTTCTGAAGTGATTTTAACTATTCACGCGATTCCTAATCCGTCTTGCAGGATTTCTCGAAAATGATTTATTGAATGCGTGAGAATAATTCCACGTGAAATAATTTCTCTAAACTTATTATATCTATAATAATATCACATATCGCGCGCACGAGAATAATATAATTACCTGGCAATCTTAAGAATCTAATGTTCAAAGTAGATCCGTGAAACGATTCGATAATTTCTATATCCAAGCTATTCGGGTAAATCGGCTATCGTAAACAATTACCCGTCTCATGTAGGTTGAACAACTTTTCCTTTAAATAATATAAAAAAATATAAAAATTCTAAAGATTCCCTTAAAGAAATATAAATTCTAAAGATATAAAATCTACAGGAACAAATGATGAGGTAGATAATAGCCAACGCTGATTATTTAGACGGAATTAACAATATATTGAATATAATAAGACATTTGTACGAACGTTAGTGTGATAACTATAGTAGTTGAGTTTGGTGGTTTGACTGTCGGGTAAGTTAAAAAAATATGTTATCTCTGATGTAGCTAATATACAAATTTTCGTTTATTTAAAGGCCACAGTCAACCCGTCAATGCCTTTATCATATTAATACAACATGATTGCCGATGCGAGTCTCAACTGATTTTTAATATTAGCGACGTTATTTTACTTTGCAATATTTGTAATTAATTCTGTCATTGAAGAAGGTTCAAGAAGAGGACCGAAACGTATGAATTTTTTGTACAAAATTGTATGTCTTATTATATTCAATATATTGTTAATTCCGCCTAAATAATCGGCGTTGGCTTTTACTTGCCTCATCATTTGTTCCTATAAATTTCTCCCTCTCTCTCTTTCTATCTCTCTCTGTCTTCATTTTTATTTTTTATCGAGAGACTCGGACGCAGAAAATCGCGCGATGACGATACCGTGATTACTGTTCGCCGTTTGTGGAAACGCGTAGCTGAACGGACGACTGGCTAGGACGGATTTTGAGTTTCACTCAAAATCCGTAACAGCGTCGTCCGTCGTCCTGCGAGTCCCGCGTATTTTTCTCTCTGTCTCGTGACTCGCGGCTAACTCTCTTCAGGCACGGCCGCTACTATCCTATGCGCCTGGGCCATCCAATCGGCGAAAGTACCGTACAATAAAATCGTACGATACGATGCCGCGGGACAATGCCGCCTCTAACTTCGTTTCGACGGAGGGCTCCGCGCAATCCGGACGCCGACGGCTGGCATTTTTCGTCGGGAACTGCTACCACGAATTCGGCCGATCGCTACCCGATGCATTATCGATCGTACTCTATCTGGATAACGCTCGAATTTCGCGTGACAGTATGATACCTCTTACCATATTTCGAAGAGTTCCTCGGTCGATCGTTCATTTCGTCCATCGCCATTATTCAGATTCAACGGTCGTTAACACGTTGACTGCGCCGCTCTGATTTCCACTGATTATTTCAATTCAAGTTTGAATCATCAAATATGCGATAATTAAATGCTATTCGCGATGCACATACTCGTTAGCTCGTTTCATTGGCTCTCTATCGGTCATATAAATGATTGATGATACCAATCTTTGCATGCTGGTATATCAATGTATTTGCAAAATGTAAGAGAATATTTTTTAATATTCCCCTATGTTCTTTTTTTTCAACAAATGAATCCACCTATCATCTTACGCGCACACAAAAGTATTAAGATTATCGAAAAGTACTTTTCGAGATATTCTATGTCTTATATACTAAAAAAAATATCAAGAATAAAATGTATAATACAATAAATTTTTGGGAATAAGGGCCTTTAGAACCACAAACACGGATGACGTAGTGTTATACAACTAGCTGTCGGACAACGAATATTTATCATCATTTAAGTAGAAGTAAAAAAACATTTATTCAAATAACTAAACGCATTTCGGTCCCTCAGTAGACCCTCTTTAGTGGTAACAATATAAAAAACCTCGATTACATATAAAATGAGCAGCAGTTATATAAAAAATGAAGGTGACAACGCACGTCAACAACAAATTTATGAGTAATTCGCATCAAACGCCATACATAAAAAGATATTAAATTAATAAATTATATTTTTATCGTCGCAAACAAAATTGTCAAAACATTAAAAATTCTGCCTATCTGCTACGTTTCAGAAGACGCATCAAGTGACAGTTAAAATTAAAAAACTACAAGACCAATAATCTGTAATCATAAGAAGTAAAAAACCGAAATTATTTAATGAGGAATTGGATATAAATAAAGTTGTGTCAATAAATATTACCTTAATTTGTGAAGCGGCTAAGGAAGAAATTCAGATAAAATATATATCTTGAAAAGTAACCATTTTTTGATGTTTTTACACAAGTATGACTAAAGAAATCGATTTATGTAAAAAAAGAAAAAACATATGATTCCAATTATAAAAATTAATCTTGAAATAACCTTGAAAGAAACTTCTTATTGTCATAATAATACCATGTTTTGCTCCCCTTTAAACATTTATCTTTTTCTTCAAATAATACCTTTTTTCTGAGATATTAGTTTGTAAAACACGCTCTACACTGAGCGTGTTTTACTTCCTTTTGAAAAACATAATTTTCATCATTTTTCTTAAAAGGAGAAAAAGATTTGATTATATTGTTTTATATTTAAGATCGTGACAATTAATGAGACAACTAATTTATTATGGTATCTTGAAAAAAAGTCTAATTATTTTGGCATGCGAAAATGGTATGCTTTTGTGTAAGAATAAGATTATGTAATATAAAAAATATTTTTACACATTACATAATAGTAAGAAAAGAAGTGAGAAACACAAGAAGCACAATAAATCGCAAAAGAAAATCGCAAAATCGCAATATATCTATAGAAACTTTGTTAACACACATTCCCATGTGTTTGTCCAGTTTAACGACCATGTCAAAATTAAAAAATATCACATTAGTTAAATTCATCAAAAAAATTTGAAAAATAATTGAAATATACGATATATAAAGAAAAATAAATTTTCATTTATGAAAAATATACGTTGAGTGAATAGAAGAGACACTTGTATTCAGGATCGATTTGGTCCGACTACTAATCAGACAGTAACATCCCTAGTAGAAATTTATGTAGTTTTACTAGACACCTAATCAGTTACTGTCTAGCATTACTGTATTTCATAGTTGTATCGAAACTACGCAAAAACTGGAAAGGAACTGAACATAGTTTTATTAAGTTTTATATCGCATACATATGTGCATGATAAAAATTATATTGTATAGAGACGATCTTAAAACTATGTAAAGAATAAGTGAACGCGTAGCAAAATATAGAGTAGGGAAGAGGAAGTTGGAGGAAATCTGGAATTTAACAAAACAACACGTTATGGCAGAAGTGACAAGTAAGGTTAGAGTTGAAAGTGAACAAACGACAAATAGGCTATATATTAATGATATAGAATTGCATTGCGACAAAAACACATTAGACTATCTTAGAAAGCACCTTAGATTTCCTGTACAATTGTAGACAGAAAGGTTGTCCGACATTTTGTTGGCAACGTAACCTAAAAATTATCCAATGAGAGAAATAGTGCTTAAGAAATATGTTTCTTATATTAAACTATTCGGTTATATTCTGAAATTTGTTACAAAAAATCAGATATTCTTTATGTCTACGATTGTACTGACTTTTATTAAAAATTAAAATTGTACAATAAGCAAGCACGCACACAATATCCATTATTACTAGCACAAAACTGTCCATTTTATGAGCAATAAACTTGCTTATTAATCGACTGAATAGTTTCTTTGTCCAATTATTGCTCAGTTCTCGGTCAATAAATGAGTTCAGATATTGCGCATTTTTTGTGCACAGTAACTGTAGACAAAGTGTTACATCTTGATAGGAATCCGAACAGTTTTATTCGTCAGTTACTGGGCAAACGTTAATATAACTGTTCAGTAACTGCTTACAAACTGCGTGAAATTTCTACCGTCAGGGGTGTTAAATGAGATCCAGATATTCCACGTAATCTAAAGATAGACCCAGACAGACATAAATAAATCTTCTTCGAGAGTTTTTGATTTCTCACGGCAGCACGGTGCGATTCAATAAGAAGATATTTAACACTTTGACTGTCTTTGATAATGATGTTAAATTCGCGTATGAGCCTCATTAGACACAAATTCTCGGTTGATGGTATTATCAACATTACCAATATAAATAGGTTATGCGGGATAAACAGGTCTCGTCGTGACTGAATTTTGTGACTACTAAATCTGAAGTGCTGTTAATCTTTTTTAATCTTTAACCTTAACTTTTAATTAACCTTAATCTTTAATTAACCTTAACCTTTAATTAATCTTTTTTCTAGAGTACATATAAAGCTTTAGAAATTTTGAGAAGAGAAGAGAAGTACGAAGTTATTAAAACTACACGAGTGATCCTCTATCTACTTTTAAAATTAAATGACGCGTCACTTTCTAAAGAAGTCTGTAATCCGTTTGTGGGTGATGGTTTTACTCAATTGATTAGGAATAATTTTACTAAATATTTAAAATAATATCGAGTGTACATGGAAAAATCCTTCTAATAAAAGTCACGTTAAGTATTACTGGTATTAATAGGGACCACTTAGGATCGGGCAGTTAAAACCTTATAAATGTGCTGTTTAGAGTGTTTTTAACAATATTTCATTAAAAAAAAGTTACTAGAATGTTCCATGAATTATGCGTCTTAAAGAGTTAAGCTTAAATTTAATTTCACAGTGTTTTCTATAAAGTTGGACTATACTCCGTTGTCTGGACTATACACTTATATAAATAAAAATAGTAATATAATATAATATATATATATATATATATATATATATATATATATATATATATATATATATATATAT
>NW_022639555.1:804728-805669 GCF_010583005.1 Odontomachus brunneus | reverse complement strand
ATATATATATATATATATATATATATATATATATATATATATATATTTACCATTTTAATACATTGTAAAAGTAACAAAAAATAGTAATAGTAATATTAAAATAATAAATTGTATAGTATAAATAAAAAAAATAAATATAAAATGATTTACTGAATATACGATATAAAAAGCATTCAAATAAATATAATATTTTAGTAATCCAAAGTCAAGCGTTTTCAAATAAATATGCAATAATTTTAGTTATAAATTCTATATGGTCCAAAAAAGATTTGTTGTAACTTACACTACACAATATTTTCTCGAAAACAACAAAATATCATTAATATAACGTACCGAAAGAATTTGGTCCCCTAACAGAGGAGGGGGGCACACGCGAATTTAACTGATAGTCAAAGTGCTAAGTAGCTTCTTACCGAATCGCGCCATGCTGCCAGCTATAAGAAAACTCTCAAAAACTCTTGAAACAGATTCACTTACGCAGTGGCGTAGCCAGAAAAAAATTTCGGAGGGAGGCTGTACTTTTTATTTTTGACAAGCAAAAAAAATTCATTCGAAAAAATTTTTCTCACACTTAGCGTAATCCAGAAAATTAATTTCAACCCCCCCTGGCTTACGTTTTGTCTGGGTCTACTTTACGATGTATAAGAGATCACGCGGGTCTCATCGGACACGTAAGAACGCAAAATGGGATGAAAATGGGAATTCCGTAGTGACCTGGTCGCGCCGTACTGGGATACCGATCCCGCTCATTCGTCCCGAAACACCCCGTGCGGAATAAGTCTCGACCGTTGCTCACCGCGTTACCTGCTTTTCTGCTCCATTATCTTGGCGCACCGATGTGTCTTGCGTCCGACGCGGCCGAAATACAGCCGGTAGCCGCTCGCACGTGAGAGATAAACGCGCGCGCGTACGATTTTACGACTCGCCTCCCCCCCCCCCCC
>NW_022639555.1:757315-804626 GCF_010583005.1 Odontomachus brunneus | reverse complement strand
TCCTTCGTCCTCGGAAAGAAAGGAAGAAAAAAAAAGAAAAGCAAGGAGGAATAAACGAGAGAAATTGCTCGCGGTATCGCTCTCGCTATGCGCGTTACTACCTGGCCGATCTCGACTCACCGTGAGAAAAGGAGAGGGCGCGAACACGAATCGTACGTGTCCAACTTCCACTGGCTGGCGCGCGCGATGATCGCGTATTCTTTATTTATTTAACTGCGTCCAGATGGAGGCACAGCGGAGAGAGGCGGAGAGGATCAGCAGCCCGATCGTAGAAATACACTTTTCCTTCGGGCTTCCCCACGCGGTGTGCGCGCTCGCGCGAACATGAGCGGGCCTGACGTGCTCGACTTCCGTAATGCGATGTTTATCCGCCGCCGTATAGCCGCGCGATACGCGCCTCGCCGCTCTCCATACGTGACCGGATTACTCGCGGCATGCGAAACGAAAGAACGTTATACGAGCGCCGCGAGCACCTTCGATTTGCGTTACGACGCACTTGCCGTTCGCTGCTCGTTCCTTAGCGCAGTCGTCGGCTTTACGAGTGTTTTTCGCCGCGCGTATGTGCCAGTGTAAAATATCAGATGATGGGCTATATCTCTCGCAGATATGACGGATCGCGCGTCTCACGAGATGATGAGCTCTCGAGTAAACGAGGAGAAATCGAGGAGAACCTCCGTCTATATATATATACGTTCCTTAAAAGCGCGATTATCCGTCGGGCACACTCGAGGCGCTAGTAAATGTCCGAGCTGCCGGCGAGGACACTCCTGCGCGCACGCTACTGGAGTCTCGTGGCGCAAGTGGTACGACCCTTGATGTGGGGCGACAGGTGTACAGCCGGCCCGCGTCGTATAAGAGACGAGCGCATCGACACGTTGCGGGGAATAATAAGACCCGGTCGTTTTTGCGCTGCTGCATTTTTCATGCCTGCGGCAAGGCCGTGTAGGGCTTGAAAAGGAGAAGGAGTGGAAGGTAAAACATTTTTTCTTTTTTTTTTCATTTTATGGCAGAATAATGGATACATACAGAATTGGCGCGTTCGTCCTCGTAGCATAAAGAACAGATAAAGGTTATGAATTAATAGATGGAAAGTGGTAATATGGAACAGGGTGATAATATAAAAAAGTTAATTTCTCAAACAACTGCTGCAATTTATTGGTAATTGAAATAAGCATAATTATTGGGATTTTTATCAGCTGACAGAGGAACTTGGTGTCAGTATCACGTTATTTATAGTGTTAAAATAAGCGTTTTTTCCTATGAAAAATGTTTAGATAAGATTAAAAGAATATTTTCTTGTCTTAATCAATAAATTTTAAATCTTAATTCATCAATAAATCAATAAAACATAGGCAAATTGAACCGATTAATAATTAAATTAAACTTCAAAATCGCATAGTTATTTAAAAATGTTCTTTCTACTTTGAGATCCGTTGGATTGTTTCGAAAACAATGGGTAATAATATAGAACAAGAATGTTCCATATTACAACTATTCATGTCGCTATATCAAGAAAGAAATTGAGGCAAGAAAATAAAGATCTCATATAGTGAGTATGAAAATGATATTTCTATTTGAGACTTTTATTCATAAGATCTAAAGAACTTCTATAAAATTAGAATTGCTGAGCTTATTTCTTTTAATTCTTATAGTAAACTGATTTATTTCCATTTTTAACTTTTACATTCAAAGGAATTCAGTAAAAAATGTTATTTTAACATCAACGATTTTATAATAAAAACGTTTTTTTCTTTTTATTTTCATATTTATTTCAGATTCATCATTCACCAAGATCTACTTATTGCAATATGTTTAAAAGAAATTTTATGCTCCCTTTGAACAGTTCATTCTTTTTCTTAATAATTATGAATACATTATAAAAAATATATTTGCTAACACTTCTGACAATTGATGCAGCTATTGCATTTAATATTGAGTTTTTCTTCTAAAATAAAAAAGTGGTCTGTATTACCACCTTCTCTTCTAATCTAAGGATTAAATTATCTCGGTCAACTTACTTATATTTTATCATCCACTATCACGTAGATCTATTACGTGTTCAACATAAGCGTATTATACAGAATGTTTCTTAAGTATTACCTAATAATTTAGGAATTAATTATTGAGATAACTTTGAAGAAAAATTGAATAAAATTGAAGAAAAATGAATATGTGGTCTTAAATCTCGCTTCAAAGATATAGAGTGTGGAAAATTCTATACGAAATTAACAAAATATCAAAAAATACTAACAAAGAAATCAATTTTCTACTAATGCCGTATCACAACTGAGGAATACGTACTTATAGTTGGTGATAAAAAATAAAATTTAGAGTAAATTACGCATTCTGCAAAATCAGACGCATTAAAATACCAAGCCGCAAATATCTCCTAAACTAATGGCTTTACCTATCAAAAGCATATTCAGAAAATATTTTTACTTTTCTATAGATGATTAAGAAAATAATAAAAATGTTCAAAGAAATTTGATTCCATATATTAGCGTACAAATCCGGGACAGTAATATACTTAAACTCCGTTCCTATGCCATTGACTTCTTACAAAACGGTGGCTACAAGTACAAAATGAAGGTAATATCCTGCCTATTTACATCTTCCAGTTTGAAAAAGAAACCTCTTTTCGTTTAGGGGCTATTAAGAAAAGACGATAATTTTAAAAAATTTTCAACGTCTTTTATCTCTGAAATAAGACCCTTAAGACTATATATTTATATGAATTTTCCTTCATAAAATGACCTCAAGAATCGATTTATAAGTAAAATACTTCCGAAACAGCCTGTATACAAAGGACGGTGAGATTAGATGAACGCGATAAAAGCGTTTATATACGTTATTGAACCGAGTTGCCGAACGCGCTTATGAAGGCTCGAGAGAGTGACTCTTATTTAATCTCGCCATAACTCGTAAAATAACGCTCCGCACATTCGTGCATCTTTATCGTTGGCTTTTAAGGCTTTGGCCGATATACACCTGTCCTTCTCTCTCCTCCTCTCTGCGTTATCGTTGGATTGTAATTAAATTTGAGGAAGAATTTATCTCTAGGAGAAAATTCTCACTTTTCAGCATTTCATCAACATTTTAATATTGTTTTTATGCGGGAAAAAGTGACGAGATTTGAATCAGTCTGTAATTTATGGATGTAATTCGCGCGCAATGCCTTCAGCCTCGCCGGCGGATGCGCAAGGAACGAACACGGCGTACGTGTATAAAAATGCTATTTCACCGTTGAGATCCTCGAGATCCCCGCGCTCGGTCATCGCACGGGAGAGGGTTAAAGTCCGTTTCTATTAGCGAAGAAGCGCGAATGCATTTTTATGTAACCGTAGCGCGCTTAAGCCCGGCGGGAAGTTTTTCCCTAATCCGTTACGTTTTTGCCCCGCTCATCTTGACCCTTTCAAACGTTGAGTCTCGTTTCTGTTACGAGGATCTCTCGAGAGCTTCACCCTTTTATCGAAGAAGATCCGCGGGCTCTCTGAATTACGAAAATTACGGGACGCCGCGAAGTAACCGGATAAAGAGGAAGAGATAGCTGGAAAAATATAAAAAGCGGAAATTTATTTTACACAATTTCCATCGGGCGACGTGTATGTGTATGTGTGTGTGCGTAAACTCGATACCAATAGATTCTCATATAGGCTACAAATTTCTCTAATACGTCTGCGGTTCGCGCGAAAAAAAGAAACTAAGAGAGAGAAAGAGAAAGACAGAGAAAGAGACAAAAGTCGGAGCGATCGGTGTGAACGCAATTACCAGGATTAACGGCAATTGCCAAGGGTTAATTCACGGCCCGCTGCTTCTAATTGGCCGACGTTAGTAGGTCAGCCTCCAAGATGGTGCGCGATTAGACGAATGGATATGAATACATCGAGAATGACCGGTCCGGAGAGCAGTTTCCGTCTAATCGTCCGTTTCACGAGAGTCCACCGGTGCACAGAATAGCGTTACGCCGCGTGTGTTCCGTAAGCACAAATCGTGAATAATAATATAATAATAACACACTTATTATTGTATTATCATTCACGATTTATTTGTGTAAACGGCACGTCGCGTTCTACGACTCCCCTCAACTATCTGTAGAAATAACTAGAGATAATACAAAACTAGGGAATCGCGGTTTTAAAAATGTATTATCCATGCTTCAGAAGTAATAAAAACATTATGGAAAAATTACAGATTAATCTATATTGCATCTAAATGTGATACAAATAATTTGGCAATGATTCGGCCCTGATGAACAGTTGTTTCACTTTGAAGACATTATTAATACGCTACTTGACGTCTCATTCTACTTGAGAATATTTCTATTGCTGTTATAAAAATATTATCTTTAACAAAGAAAATATAACTAAAAAATAAACACAATTTTTTTAAGTATTAAAAATGTGATTTATGCAAATTTTTGTCAGAGTTCACTTCTGTGATTATTTAATTAATTAAAATTTACTCTAGGAGATTGTATGTTTGCCAGCATACTTACAATTTTATTATAAAGACATATATGTGCAACACAATTATTAACATATCCATTGTATGCAGGTAAAACTCATTAAATTGAACACAGAATTCCTCTACCATTTATGCGCGTTTTTTTAAATAGAAAACAGAAAATAGAAATATCAACGTTTCTAATTTTCAGTGATTTTTACAGGTACACTAAGAGAAAAAATAGTTGAAATAACTATAATCTCACTATATTTTATAGTTCGTTTTGACCTCAAACATATATTTATCTAAACACGAAGATATAGCAGAATAAACACACATTTATAGTCACCATCTTATTACTCTATGTGTATGGTAAAGCACGCTTTGGGATTATAGTTATATGCACCCATATTTTCCAAATATTCCAATTGTATTAACTATATAAAATAATTAATTTCTCTTACCATTTAATATTTGCTACCTTACTATGCTTTTTATTTCAAATAATTATAATTCTTGGAAAAAGTTTTACATGAGTCAATTATACTATTCTTATATTGTAAATATTACAAATAATATGGTAACATTTACTATAAAAATTATATTTCTAACTATAATCTTTTTACTATGCCATTATAGTTCCAAATATCATACATTTTTCTTTCAGTGTAATACACCCTTAACCCTTTAAGTATCACTGGTATTAATAGGAACCACTTAGGATCGGGCAGTTGAAACCTTATAAATATGTTATTTAAATTGTTTTTGACAATATTTCATTTAAAAAAGTTACTAGAATGTTCCATGAATTATGCGCCTTACACTGAAAGAAAAAAACAGTGGAAATAACTATAATCTTACTATATTTTATAGTTTGTTTTGACCTTAAACATATATTTATAGTTTATCTAAACATGAAGATATAGTAGAATGAACACAGATTTATAGTCACCATCTTATTACTCTATATATACGGTAAAGCATCTTTTGGGAATATAGTTACATGTACCTATATTTGCCAAATATTCCAATTGTATTGACTATATAAAATAGTTAATTTCTCTTACCATTTAATATTTGCTACCTTACTATGCTTTTTATTTCAAATAATTATAATTCTTGGTAAAAGTTTTACATGAGTCAGTTATACTATGCTTATATTGTAAATATTACAAACATTATGGTGACATGTACTATACAAAAGATATTCCTAACTTATTCCTAACAATAATCTTTTTACTATGCCATTATAGTTCCAAATATCATACATTTTTCTTTCAATGTAATACACCCTTAACCTTACCCTTTAAGTATCACTGGTATTAATAGAAACCACTTAGGATCGGGCAGTTGAAACCTTATAAATGTGTTATTTAGAGTGTTTTTGATAATATTTCATTAAAAAAAGTTACTAGAATGTTCCATGAATTATGCGCCTTAAAGGATTAAGTCGGTGCGACAAGTCTCCCCGGAATGAACTGATGAAATGATGAAAAGAAGAGAAAAATATGTGGGAAAGCGAAACAAAACAATATTCTCGCCGCGAAATCGCGCCCGTACGCGATAGGTAGGTTATTAAGGCCTAGTTGCACCAACATTATTTTGGCTTTAAGGGAAACTTAAACGTATATCTATCTTTATCTTTCTTTTTAAACAAATGAGAAAACAGACATATATTTAAGTCTCACTAAAACCAAGATAACGTTGGCGCAACCGGGACTAAGTGGATCTCGCGAATATCCAATGAACCCGACGCCGTTCTCGCTCTCGGTCGCCATCGAAATCCCTTCGTATATTATTCGCATAGTTATGGAGTTCCGCGCGGGACGCGATGGTGTTGTTGGGCGGATGATAGGTGCCCGCGCCGAAATTTTCGGCATTTCTTCGACGAATAACGGCCGCGGCCACCGCAACGGCAGCTTATTCGCGGCATCGAGTTTCGAATGCTGCGAAACAGCCACGACGACAAGAGACGAAAATCAGGGAGGCTCGCGGCATACACGGAATATCGGGCATAATCGGCATGCACGGCAATTTCCGCGCGCGTTGGCGTTCCAACTTTGCGCAATCGGCCGCATCCGTCGAATATCCGACGACGACTGTTTCCGCTCGATCGCCGCGAGACGACACACGCTGCCCGAATTTCTCTCGTGCTTTTCGTCTTGACTTAAAAAAGTCCAAGTTAAGGGGACGCTGAGAACTACCGATAGAATACTGAATGCATTTTTCCGCAAAGTCTACGTCGTACGGAACTACAAATGCCATGAAAGTACGTGCAAAAATCAATAGGAGCATTGCTCAATATGTGATGAAAACGAAAAAAAAATTTTAATATAAAATTCCAAGCTGTAAGTTAGCGTAATATTTGCCTAATCCAAAAGTTTCGTAATTTGTATGTACCGAAAATGTGAATACTTCAAATAGAAAAATTTTGAAGAACATTGCTGCAGCTTTGTATCTGAATTCAGAAGCTTAAGAATATCGTTTGCAGAGAGATTTCTACACATATATGGTTAAGTTTTCCGCTGAATATGGTAAAACAAAGTATCACTCATTTATAAGTTCTACTACAGTACACTGAGGAAAAGACACTTAGAAATTTATTTGTATGATACAAAATTTATTTCCGTGATATAAAGTATATTTCTGAGAAATAAAATTTGTTTCAGTGAAATAAATTTTTGTTCTACAAATAAATTTTCAAGTATTTTTTTTCTCAATGTACAAGAGATACGAAAAGAATAGCCTGATTGTGTTAATAACGATTGTATTATCGGCATTTTTTAAGTTCATCATCGATTTCGGCATTTTAAAAGTCAATTTCGGAGTTTATGAAAAATCAGTATTTGCAACTTTCATCCGTTATCTCCAAGTTGCGTCGCATCTATTTATTTTCTTTTCCCGCGTGATTACTCTTGCAGGATTCGAGATATTGTTAAGACTACGTGTACACTGAGGAAAAGACACTTAGAAATTTATTTGTATGATACAAAATTTATTTCCGTGATATAAAGTATATTTCTCAGAAATAAAATTTGTTTCTGTGAAATAAATTTTTGTCTTACAAATAAATTTTCAAGTATTTTTTTCTCAGTGTACAAGAGATACGAAAAGAATAGCCTGATGGTGTTAATAACGATTGTATTATCGGCATTTTTTAAGTTCATCATCGATTTCGGCATCTTAAAAGTCAATTTCGGAGTTTATGAAAAATCAGTATTTGCAACTTTTATCTGTTGTCTCCAAGTTGCGTCGCATCTATTTACCCGCATGATTATTCTTGCGGGATTCGAGATATTGTTAAGACATTCGCTATTAGCGAAATATAAAATTCGTTTAAATTACATACCTACAAATCTATAATATTATTTATTTGGTAAGTCTTAAAGATTAATACTGCAATTCTACACGGAAAAAAAGGTTTGGTTGAATTAATCAAATATCTGGTCGAATATGAACGATCCAGAACTTCCGATTGAAGTAACTCGAATTCTGTTTAAGTCAACCAAAAATCTTGTTAACTTAAACAGAATTCGGGTTACTTCAATTGGAATTTCTGGATCGTTTATATTCGACCAGATATTTGATTAATTCAACTAAACCTTTTTTTCCGTATAGACAAAATCGTAAAGCTCGTAACTTGTTCTCGTAAGATCCGTAAGAACTTATAAATAGACGATTGATACGTAAGCTACAACTTTATGATTTTACGATTTACTCATATTTGCTTAGAATTGCAGCATAAGTCCCAGAAACAACAATAAACGCATACACTTATAAACAACGATCTATCCTACTAGATCTAATGAAATGAACGCGAAAAATGTTTATTCTATTCTATATAGGTGTCATCACAATAAAGTCCACATCACAGGCGATAATAGAAGATTAAGGATTGCGAATTAGAAATCAAGTTTTGATGAAACAAGTAATTTCAATTTCGATAATTTGCGTTAGTCTGGTTGGTCAAGTTCCAATTTTCAATAGTCTCTAAGATAATTTTTATATGAATATCTTTCTAGTTAGAGTAGCTTAGAACAGGATAGGCACCCTTTGAATTTGTTTCACTAGATTTAGTCAGAGAAACGAATCGGATTCTATGAACGTATATCTATCTATCCATTTACACGGAGGAAATTGCTATGATTACTACATTCAGGTTTTGTGTTACATTTTTATAAATTTTAATTTCATTTGTGTTTGTCATGGATTTTCATCAATACTGCACTTGAATGTCGCACAACTTTCTGGGTAAAAATTGTATTGACTGTTTCACGTTCAGCCATCATCATGCATAATGTTACACATTGGAATATACAGTAGTATATTCTTACATCATGTATCTATCTAATTATTTATCTACCACACACATGTGTAACACACTAATTTATTATTTCAAGCTCACCTTTACTTAAAATTTTCAATTACATTATATAATTTTCAATTATACACATAAACTACCAACGTCGCATACAGCTGTCATCGTAAGAGCGATAATTTTTCTTTCTGTATTCATATAAACAAACAAATTCGAACATTTGCACAATTAAATCAAAACAAATACAATATACGGGGAAACAAATCATGATAACGCACGTATTAAAGTCGTATTTTTAACACATATCTCTAGTAATATTTAATCTCGAATAAAACTCGTCAGTAGGATGGTAAATTTATGGAATAATAAATGTCTAACATCGTTATTAGCCAATAATACAACGCTCATTTCTAGTGTCATTTCTAATGTAATAGGTTACTCGTTAATTAAATATAAAAGATGTTAAAATTGTAAGATGAAAAATAGTATAACTTTAATTTTGGTTTATACATCTCTACAATTTTGATGAATTACATTTTACTGGGGATGTCACATAGGAGTGAAATTTTTTGTTTAAATGTCCACACAAACAAAGTCTGTTATCACGTCATTACACATGAAAGAATACAAATTGGACAGTGGAAAGAAGTTCCTAAATGACCCGTATTAACAAACTCTATCCTAATTATCGCGATCTCGCCAGAGATTTCGAGCGGCTAACTTTCGAAGGAGCCGTGGAAACCGATCAGCTTGATTTCTCACATTAAAATATCGAGAACACCGATCCGGGCGCAGTCCGTTTCCTCCGTTGATCTCGTAAGAGCCAGCGTCTCGAGTAACGAGAAATGAGAGAAATGGGACTCTCGGATCGATGCAATGCACCGCGATTCATACAACGAGCGAAGACGAACCGAGTTCTCCTCCGTCCTTTGTTTTACCTCTTCCTCGTTTCGCTTTTTTCTTTTTTTTTTTTTTTATTGTTTGTCTCGTCTGCGGCGCAGCGAGAGGGGACGGTAGGGATCCGACGTAAGATCTCAAATATTAACCCGGAAACATTTGTGCGAATTCTCGTGGCTGCGAGCGGGTCTCATGAATATTCCAAGTCCGGAGCGACGTTAAGAGGGTGCTCGTCGTGCTTTATACGATCCGCATCCGATCTTGCATTCGACGTCTGCCGAGCATTTTGAGGAGTCCGTCCACTATTCGCTACCCGACTTTGAACTCTTGCCCCTGTAAATTATTAAACGTTGTAGTTTTACGTAGAGATAAAGCGTTCCGTCTGCTATATCGCTTTTGTCGTTGCTGGGTAAGACAGAGAAGAGAATGAGAGAGAGAAAGAGAGAAAGAAAGAAGCGTATTACGAGAGGATGATATCGACAATGCCATCGAACGGGCGGGAGCAAGCGATCGAATGAGTGAGTGAGTGAACGAGCGATATGCAGCAACAAGGCGAGACGATATTCGCGCACGATTCGTACACAATGGATATTGTTAGCGAACGCGTTGCGTAAATAAATGCGATGTTGAATCCCGCTCGCGCTTGCGCGGCGAAAACGATTCTCGCGAAAATTGATACCGCGCGGCAGCACGCATTTTGCGAAACGTATCTTCGGCAGAATATCCACGAATAAGCGGGTAAATAAATAATTCAGCGAAATGTGAAGATTTGATTACGTCCGTATTTCACCATGGCGGGTATGTTAGAGTGGAAAGGGAGGCAAACGTCGTTAATTTTTCACCGGCCGCTGGAATTGTAGAATATAATCGATATCGCCGGTATCTTTTATTCGGCAGTAACGTCGGCGCGAATTACTTTTCCGCGATTACCAAGACCTTTCGTTGCTAACCCGGCTAACAGCGTTTCTCTGATAACTTGAGCTATATACGTGATGTGAAGAGAAAACATTCCTGACAAATCCGACAACATGACATTTGATCTCGATTTTTTCGAAAACGGATGAGTGCCTAGACAAATAGCGAGATACATGTCTATTTATTTTCGAACAAAGTCCGTGCCAAAGCCCATCAAAATCGGTGACCCACACTTCGTAGCCTCGCCTTGTTAATTAAATTTGAAATGAGATGGTTTATTAATTATTATAAATATAAGAAGTAAGAGAAACAGATTTATTTAAACAATGTTAAAATTTATTTTTCATGTAGATCAACAGATAAGATTAGCGTAATGAGAAGTACATAAAATATAATTTTTAAACAATAAATCGGATAATTAAGTACAATGCAAAATCACGTCAAGGAATATTATAAATCAGAGAGACAGAGAGAGTGAGAGAGAGTATCGGGATGGTAAAATAGAATATGTGCAGATCAAAATAACAAAAATAAAAGTAAAATACGTGTAAATTAAAATAATAAAATTTACGGCCTGACAACGCGCGGTGTGCGAGAACATTTAACATATCGCTACAGTGGAGATAATAACATGATTTAATATAAAGAAAAATAATTGCGCTTCGGTGTGTGTCTATGTGTGTGCTTGAAGAATAAAGTAAGATCGGAATAATTCGGTTATTAAAATTATCTGAGTAAAATAATGATTTACGATTGTGTTGGGTTTTAATAGATTGTACTCTAATTGATCGATCAATAGAAGTGTTAAATGAATTCAAAGTATGTAGATCGACTGATTCGAAGGGAAAATTGTAACTGACTAACTCAAAAAGAAGATTGCAACCGTCTCGACTTGAAGAAAGAAACTTGTTTCTCTGTCCTACTCGAAAGAAAAACTGCACGGTTTAAAAGATATGTTGTAACTGTCTAGTTCGAAAAAAAAACTGCAACTGGTCGAAGAAAATACTACAACTGCATAACTCGAAGAAAGAAGAATAGCTGTCTATGGTGTCTCTTGAAGGAGAGCGGTGAGAGTCAAAGATTTTGAATTTGTTCTGAATTTTGATATGAGAAGAAGAATAAGAATGAGATAAAGGCTGTGCCCAACTAAAACAGGATACTAAAACAGTAAATAAGGAATAGTTGGATCTTTTCTGATTATATTGATTGAAAGATTTCTAAAGTGGTAGAAGAATCTCTAGGAAAAGTAACGTAACGTAACGAGAGATATTTTTAAAAAATATGTGAGGATCTCTTTGACACAGAAAGACCCGAATGTTATATATTCCATTAGAATAGCTCATATGGCTATATTATTTTTATTTTTACTTGGGCATGTCCTATCTAATTTGCCATTGTAGCATTTGGATTATGTTCTTATCCTTTCAATTCGTGACGGAACTCAATGACCTCCACATATGCGGTCGTTTAATTTAAAAGACTTTTTGCGAGTTTTCGTTTGACAATCCTAATATTACGTCTCCTAAGTCTAAAAGAAACATGGCTAACATTGGCAGATCCTAAAAATTTATCTTGTAGCACATAATAACTTAATCTAACCGAAATTTGAAATAACTGTCGTTTGGAATATTTTACAACAAGGTCTTTTCCTGTCAGTTTCCAAAGTTGTTTAAACTTACAGACTGTCGCTTTGCCAAATATTTCCGTTCTATTTTTCCGAAACTATAGTTTAATAAAAGAAAAGATAATTTTCTATGGATAATATATGGAGTCCGCAGGACGTAGCAAAGTAAATGTTATTTGTTTCAAATATTTCATAATTTATGTATCTGCAAATCTATCATAAGATTATCATAAGTATCAAATTTATTCAAAATACATTCTAAATTATAGTAAATTTAAATCAAGAATATTTAAGAAATATTTAAAAATGTATTAATTATATATTAAAAATAATATTTTTTTAAATTATGGATTAATATATTTTACATCTAAAGTAACACAAACAATTTTCCAATAAAAATTTAATTTGACAATTAAATTTGTCAATAACAATTTGTCTGTTAAAAAATTATTCTACATTGAAGTCCAGCAAACATGTTTACGTCAAATAATGTATTTGTTAAAAACTTAACAAGGCATGAATGTGCCTTACAGGTTTGAGATTATTAATACAATAGAGTAAGAAATAAACAGACATTGGATGTATACAATAAATGCATAAACTGAAATTTTATGTAAACTTGGTCGCGTAAACAAAATAAGAAAAACTGATGCAATTTGTCTGATGGTATAAAAACCAGAACGTAGCGTGAGAGATAAAACGAAAAAAAAAAACAATGCACTAGCATACAGTACGCCACAACGACGAAACAACGAAGATTTACGCGCTTAAATAAAAAACGCTGCCATCTATAGTTGTTGCTAACAGACTATATATTAACAATATTAAGACATTATCAGTATCATTTGACTTTATTTCGCTATTTGAAAATATTTTTATTCGTGCTGGAATGGAAATATATGATATTATCTTTGGCAAAGGAACAGATAATTAAAAAATAATGACGTAAATTTCTACTTTTGTATACTTCACATATTTCAGAGCATATATGCAAAGTTTTATTATAATTCAGAGATAAAAGTTTAAAAGTCAGAAAGAATAGAGACTATCAGAGATAATATGAAATAAAACAGACTATAAAATGGTAACTGGACTAAAATGGACTATAAATATTAAAGTAAAAATGTTTTTTATTACTAAACTGTATTGTTGGTATATATATTATACGCGTTTTCATACAGGAAATAAAAATATTAATGTATTTCTAATTTCTAATATAACTTTTTGCAAGGACTATAAGAGTAACACACTTTTAATTAGAACAAAAATTCGGTTTACATAGAGTCGAGTCAACTTTTTCTTCGACAAAGTTGTGCGATATTCTTGTAGAGAGAATGAATTTTTTTGAATATATGACAATGAGTTTTTCGTAAACTTGTAATGAGTATATTTAAGACTATTATTAAGAAAACATTCTTTGTTGAAGAACTATTGCTTAAAAGAAAATTATTGTTTAAAAAAAGAAAAGAAACTAAGTAATTTCTTTTTCCTATTCTCTGGTTTTCTTAAAAGTAAAATGATATTTCATATATGAAGACATATTGAACTAATGCTATTCATTTTATTCGTAAAAAATCATTAATCTTTCGAAACTGTGGACAATTTTATTCCCTACCTTACATTTAAAGAAACGATAAATCTTTTACACTAACCTAATACTTTCTGCATTTGATAATTCATATATAAATCTTGTTTTATTTATTTTTTTAGTTGAAAATATATATCACAGCCTTTTAGAAAGTTTCTCTAAAAGTCATAAATTCTTATTCCATTTCCTATATTTATTCTCTGTATGTAGGAAAAAGTACCGAATCGACATTGTTTATTTTATTCCTAAAAATTATTAACGCTTTAAAATTAAACAATTTCATTTTTCTTTTATTAAAAAAAAACGATTAAAATTTTCGAAAGATCTAATACTTCTTGCACTTGGTAATTCATAAACCATTTCATTAATTTTTCCTTTTTGAATATCTCTGCCTTTTTAAACAATTTAACCCATTTAACCCCACGTCCAAATGTGCTGAAATTTTACGTTGATTTGAGCCATTTATTCTATTACGGAAATGAGGTCTGTTGTTTATAAAGAGTACCATTCCTACCAATTTTGATGTCGCTCTATCGAATAGTATTGAAAAAATTTAAAAAAATCGCAATTTATGCAAAATTTTTGCAAAATAAAATTTAAAAACGCATGTTTTTTCTTTTAAGGACTAATTTTTTTCTTCTTCCGCTTTTCTTTCCATAAAAACGTGGTAGTATCGCTCGGGAAAGTGTCTAAAACGTGTTTCTGATACTTTAACTTAAAAAATATGCCATGGGTATTTTTTCAACAAAAATGTACCAAAATGGCGATTAGAAGCATTTAATTCAAATTTTCGTTTATATTGGTTATATTTATATTTGGTTATCGAAATTGTGTTAGGGTCAATATTACTACAAAATTACATAGTAATTTACATAATAATTATATAGTAAAACAATTTTGATAACCAAATATAAACGAAAATTCGAATTAAACGCTTCAAATCGACCGCCATGTTTGTTGAAAAAAAATACTCATGGCTTATTTTTTAAGTTAAAGTGTCAGGAACACGTTTTAGATACTTTCCTGAACGATACTAACACGTTTTTATAGAGAAAATAGCGGAAAAAGAAAAAATTAGGTCTAAAAACATGCGTGTTTTATTTTATATCGCAAAAATTTTGCATAAATTGCGATTTTTTTCAATTTTGTCAACACTATTCGATACAGCGACATCGAAATTGGTAGGAATGATACTCTTTATAAACAACAGACTTCATTTCCGTAATAGAATAAATAGCTCAAATCAACGTAAAATTTCAGCACATTTGGGCTGTAATGAGTTAAAGAGTTATCCACAAATTACTTCAAAAGCCTTATATACAAGTCGCGGTTGAGATTCTGTAGAATTTTAGACCATATAAGGTAAACTCGGATAAGATGGCCATACTTTTTTAAAATGCAAAAAAAATACATTTCTTTTTAATAGCGTTTGGTACATTACTTCACTGAAGCCTACAGTACATAATACCATCAGAGTTAAAAAGAAAATATTTCGGTAAAATTATTTATTACAAAAATATCAAAACATGAGCATTGGCCATCTTACCTAAATTTTTCAGATAAGACGGCCATAAAAAAACAATGTGATAACTCACATATATTTTATGTTCAAGTTTCTATACCTATTATTTTATAAAATAATGAAAAAAATATAATTTATCATATTTATTTTAATATAAGATATTTAATATATATTACTTGTGAAAAATATAATGCACATATAAAGTAGAAACTTCTATTACAAAACTTAAATTCTAAATTATGGCCTATGGCCATCTTTTCCGTATAGCCGTAATACCCGAGTTACCCTAAAATACGGATTTCTCGTTCACAAAGTATATTAATGTTTGAATATCGAGGGATTAATTAATCGTAAACACTCGGTGGCGCGCGTCTGGCTACAAGCGTTCATCCGTGTCTTCCGGGTGACGTCGTCGCCGCAAACCGGAACCGAGTGGAGTTCCGAATTCCGATCTCCCGGATTCGCCTAAATGACGCAGCGCGCCCAGCGAGCGCGCATACTTCCGGCGCCGACACGCGGCCGAACTTCCGCCGAAAGTTACTCCACGACTCTCTATCTCTATTTCGCAGCCTGGCAGACTCAGTTCAATAGACACCCGTCGATTCAATTACCGCCGATTCGGCGGGTTACCGCGTTTTAACGAAGCGCGGTTTGTTAGTCAGCGACTGCCTCGGCCGTGACCGAGGAGGAAGATCCTCTCGCAGAATTCTGTCAGCCGAAACGTGGTCCGAAAGCTGACGATGCTGAAGTCCTGTACGCGCGCGCGCGTCACGGTATTGGTCAAAACTTAATACAAGTTATAGACAAAGATGACTAGAATATCGTGGAATACGATCAAGTTAGCGAGTCGACCTGTTCGATTGTTATTAATTTTATAAACTGATATTAATTGAAAGTTTATACTATTATTTATATATTATTATCATTATTACTTAATATATTATTGGTACCTATTGGTATTATAGACTAGATGCTATAAATATACATTATCATACGTTGTTAATCCCTAAACTTTCCTTAAGTAATCTCACAATAAAACATGCATAACACCACACAAAATTATCTACGAAACTACTTCGTTTGCTCAAACATATCTTGAGATCCTCTACTACGCAGGCCTATGTTATTTGAAAATCCAAATAATCGTATTTATTAAACCAGAAATTTGTATTATTTAAACTATCCCCCTTCGATAAATATATTTTTCTGAATTTAAAATTTATTAAAATAATATTATTAAAATTTATTAAATCCAAAAAAGTTTTCTCTTTGTATAGTAGTGCAACTTTAAAAGTCTGTTGTACCACTTTGTTGCACATTTTACTCGACTTGACAAAACAATTGGGGAATTGGATTAAATAAATTGAAAAAAAATGATTAAATAAATTGAAAAATGTTTCAACTGATACTGAAAAAATTCAATATTGCAGATATTTGATAAATGAAATAGTCATTTTATAAACTTATTTTATAAAACCATTTTATAAAACCTGATTTTTTATGCAATATATTTTAACGGACAACGCAAATATGTATTTGTATTATTACTTTTTGCAAAAAAAATGACTGATGCCGCGAAAATAATGGCAATTTATAATGAAATTTATAATGAAATTTATAATGATCGGCCACGTTGTGCTACGTTTCGGCAATAAAAAATTGAAAGACAGAAGAAAAAATCGCGTAAAAATACAAACATAATAAGCAAGTTTTAGTAGACATATGAGAAATTTTACAGGCAATCAAAAATAAAAATATAGCATAATATTCATAATCTTGCTATTTTGAAAAATATACGCACATATTATTATGATAAATATCGATTATCTTTCACAATTGTTGGCTCAACAATTTTTTATTTAAACAATTTAATTTCAGTTTTTGAATATCTATAAATACGAGAAAATATGGGAAAACTATAAAATTATTTTCGGACTAATCTGCTTGGTCTAAAGTAAATCCTTTGGTACGACATTCACTGCACGCGTGCCGCCATGGACTTCACCATATCTGTAACAAATAACAATTTTTCCGGTTAATAACATGAAAACGTGTAAACATATCAAGATAGAAAATCTCAAGATTGTATATTTTTCTATTAAAATAAAAAACAGAAAATAATAGACACTGTTAGAATTCTAAGATGCTACCATTGCTGAAAATAAATTTAACACGATTATCATACATGTTAAATAACGTAATAATCCATCTAGCCAGAAAAAAGTTTCGGGGGGGCTGTACTTTTTATTTTTGACGAGCAAAAAAAGGTTATTCGAAAAAATTTTTCTCACACTTAGCGTAACCCAGAAAATTAATTTTGGGGGCTGCAGCCCCCTCAGACCTCCTCAGTGGCTCTGCACAACTCTCAAAATTCTGCGCCATGTGTATGCTACTTATATAGAAAAATATTTGAGAAAAAACTACTTTTTTAATGAAAAAATGCCGACAACAAAAATCTAAATGTTAAGGGGGGAATTACATGCAAAAAGCCTTTTTCAAGGCTATTTGTACGAATTTTTTTAACAGAAAAGATAAGATCAATGGATTTGAAATTTGCATAGTGTATTTATTAATGTTCAAAGTATAAAATAAATTTTATTGAATAACAAGAACCAATCCACTTTATAATTATAGATAAAAATGCAGTCATCCGTTTGCGAGTTCTATATTTGCTGTCGACATAATTCCAGGCCTTTCACTACTCTGAAACCAAAATGAGAAAGATTTTTAAAATATACGGTTGCCATTATAGCCCGTACCAAAATGAAGGCAGTAGAACCAAGTTTGGAAAAATAATGACTGTACAAAAAAATATTGAAAATGGAACTTTTTTCAACTTTTAATCATGTTAAAAAAATGAAAAAAATAAAATATAACCGTGTTCAAGGTAGGGGTGAAAACTACATGTCTACTGTACATTGTGTAAAAATTTCAAGTTATTTGTTTCAGTAATTTTTGCATAATCATGTCAACAGTTTAAGAAAATGTCGTTTTCAAAAAAACGCGTTTAAAATTTTATATATATTTTCCATACAGATAGTAACAAAATTTTTAAACTTACGATCAGTCATTGCAGGTGCATAAAATGAGTCCTCATCTTCCTCAAGAAGATGCCACTTCTCCAGAGGCTACTTGTTTCTCACAGCTTTCGGATCTAGCCCTCCGAGCCTCAATGGAGAATCGACGCTTCGCGCAATTGATGTGTTCGTGGTCTTATTGAAATGCAAATATCTCCGCTCTTCTGCCGATTTTCACGCTCCTGACTGCAAAATTTTCAAAATAAGTGCATATCCTTCGTTAAAAATAAACTAGATCGTCGCTAGGAATGTCGCTATTGCCAAGTAGGAATCGTATAAGTTTCGCCAGTACGGAAAAATGGCCCGATATTGAGCCGATACCGAAAAGCGGATGTCCGGTTTTGGTACTGGCTTAGTACTGGGCCTAATATTAAAAAACTGTATTATTGGTACTGGCTCCGTTCTAAGGTTGGGTATTGGATAGTCGTACCGTACGTGTACTGGGACGTTACCGAAAAGTGTTGCCTAACTTTCATTTCTCATATTTTCCACTGAGTTTGGATGCCGTCTAATAGCCAACTCATAATATTTCGTGAGATCATGGATAGTTATGTTTGTAGGTTTCCAACTCTTTTCCAACTCTGATGCTTTTATTTTTTTTCTTTTTTTTTTAGCATTTCTCGATCTCGTATTTGGTAATTGTCTCGTAAGTTGGTATTTGTGTCCGAGTAAGCTAAAACAATGTTATGAACGAACATAACCTCAAAATGGCTGAGCAATCAAGATCGAGCATGGAATATAACCGAAGAGCGATGATTATTGAAGGTCTTCGCGCTGGACCTACGCCGGCCGAAATAATTGAGTTCTTCAAATATCTTAGATCGACTTAGTTTACGAAGTTTCCGCTAAATACAAGGTTTCGGCGAGGTTCGAAAAAGATTCAGCAAATCCGTCGAGGAAGAGCCATTCAAGAGGTCGGCAAGGATCTTGGAAGTTGTCCAAAGAGCCCAAGAGTTGATCAGAGAAGACCCATAGCAGTCTTTCCGGAAATTGGCGACAATTTTGGGTGTGAGTGAAGCTACCATGCGCCGAATCTTCCGTACATTTTCCAACAGAACGGCGTACCAGCTCATACGAGTCATTTGATCCAAAACTAGCTATCGGACAACGTCAACATGTTTTGGAGCAAAGAGTTTTGGCCTCCGGATAGTCCAGATTTGAATCCGTTGGGCTATTACGTGTGGAGCGTAATTGAAAGAGTCACAAACAAGTCGAGACATTCTAATGTGGCATCTCTTGAAGCCGCTATTAAAGCAACATTCTTCATTATCGACAAGCCGGCGTTGCAAAGAACGTGCAGTCGCTTCAGGCTCAGGATCGAGGCAGTAATTGCGGCAGACGGTGGTTACATTGAGTAATTTGTCTATAACGGTTCCACAAATGACACGAAAAAGGGTTTCTATGTAATTTTGTTTGACCAATAAACTTTTGTTAAATACATTGTTTATTTTGTCCGTATTTAGCTGACGTCTATATATTTTAAGAATATGCAATATAAAAAAAATGGCCAACAAAATTATTTTCCATGCAATTCCCCTTTTAAGGAGGTCGTGGACGGCTCGCCGGTGTTTAGGATGGACCGGGAGGAAGGATGAAAGTCAGTTTAGTGAAAATCAAAAAGAAAATTATTCTATCACAATTTATTCTGGTCTCTTGAATTATACAAGTACAGGCGCTTATACAAGTACAGCTTGTCGCTAGGCGCGGAGCCGCTCGGTGGAGGCGCGGACGGAAGCGGTTGCAAACTTATAGGTTAGGTGGACGAGAGCGGTCGCGTGTAACGCTTCGTTATACTTCTCCTTCTGGGGAGCGCGAAGTTCTATCGGAAACGAAGTGCTTGGACTTCAATCATCCTTTCCGATCGAGCCGGAAGAACCACTTTCCTCCCTGGACCCGGAGGTGGTATTTCCGGCTCACGTAAAATAGCACCCAGCCGTATTTACCTGGAGTGAGTTCGACCCGAAAGCGGTGGCTGGGTGCTTTCAGGCACCTAAGCCGGTTGCTGGTCGGCCGGCAGTGGTGACGGCGGTGGTGCCGTAGTCGTTCGTGGTTGTGGTGGCGGCTCCTCTCGTGCCGAATCCTCGGCGGGCCTCTTTCTCTGGGCCAACGACGGATGCGTGGTCCGCTCAGTGGTCCTCTTTTGCGCCGCAGATGATAGCGGCGAGCCTCGCGGAGTCGCAACCCCGTGCAATGGAGTAGCTCGCGTCGCCTGGATGGTTGTGGCGGCGAGGTTCATGATCCAATCCCGCTTGCGGCGGTTTACCGCGTCGGACCGCTGAATCGTCGTGCCGACTGCCGGCACTTTTGACCACTGCCGAGTCCACCGCCGGGGCGTCAGTATTGACCTGATGGGGCTGTTGCCTCGCTCCACGAACAGCCATACCAGCCTGTTGGTACTCCAAGACCGCTTTACGAAGTGGGAGTTATGGAGACGCAGCCCCTCCGACGACCAGGGTCGTCATCCGGGCTACCTCCGATCGCCTCCTCTACCGGCCCGCGTCAGATAATCACTGACAACGGGCGGCAGTTCCGGACCCGCAAGTTCGAAGAACTGCTGCACTTGTTCCGAATATAGCACCAAACGTCCCCGGCGTTCCTTAGTTACGGACACGAGTTCCGCGTCCCGAGCACGGCGATGTCACTACAGCTGACGATAGCACATCTGCCACAGGGCGTCTACGAGGCGGGCTTGGAGTGTCCCGGCCGGTGGTTGTTGTAGGGGCTTGTTGGCCAGGTAGTTTGGACAGTTTCGCACGTACTTGGCGATGTCCCGGAACATACCCAGCCAGTAATACGTGAGAGCCAGACGGCTTATGGTCTTGGCGACGCCTAAATGCCCTGCCACGGATTCGTCGTGGCCTTGACGTATGACTTCGTTCCGCCAGTGATGTAGTACGCACTAGTCCGGCTCAATCTGACACTTATTTTCCTGATCGAATCGCAATACCTTGGCCCACCCAAGGGCAACTCATGTGTAAAATTTCATTCCGATTAAACAATATTTTCTGTTTGTTCTAAGAGCCTTAATTTTCGATATATTCATCAAAATCACTAAAATTATGACTTTCAAGAGGATGACTCATATTACGCGATTACCCGTTCGCAATATCCTCGTGATGTTGCGTGAGGACAGCTCCCAAGCCGTGGGTGCTAGCGTCTGTCTGCAGCGCGAACTTCTTTGTGAAGTCGGGGCAGGCGAGCACGGGCACGGGGACCAATGCTTTCTTCAGCGTTTGGAAGGCGGCGTCTTCGGAGTCGCCCCAGTTCCATTTAACTCCCTTCCGGGTCAGACAGATGAGCGGACTGGCGAGCCGAGCGAAGTTTTTGACGAAGCGGCGATACCAAGAGGCGAGGTAACTGGCGTACCTGGCGGATGGTTCGAGGTTCGAGGTGGTGGTCAGTCCGCTATTGCGCTCATCTTTTCGGGGTCCGTATGGATCCTTTCCTGGTTTATGATGTGCTCGAGGTATCGGAGTTGCCGAAGAAGCGACATTTCGCAGCATTAATGCATAATTTAGCGGCGCGTAGTCTCCGGAACATTTCTTGCAGCCGCGTCAGTTGTTCTTCAAACGTGCTGCTTAGGACGATAATGTCGTCCAGGTACACGAAGACGTACGGCTCGAGGGTGGGGCCGAGGGCACGATCCATGAGCCGCTGGAACATGGCAGGTGCATAATGCAGACCGAACGGCATCTCAGTGAACTGTATCAGGTCCCTCCCGGGGACGACGAAAGCAGTCAGCGGCTTACTGGCAGAGTCGAGCGAGATCTGCCAATATCCGCTCTTCAAATCCACGGACAGGTACTGGTCTCTCATAGCTTGCCCAGTATCGCGGTGATGTGGGGCAGAGGGTATGCATCTTTCCTGGTTACTGCGTTCAGGCGGCGGAAGACAATACAGACTTCGCGGTACCCGCCATCCCTCTTGCGCACGACGACTACTAGGGAGCTCCAGGCGCTAATTGAAGGCTCAATGATGCTGTCCGCCATCATCAAGCCATTTCCTCGTCGATGACGGTCTGCATCGCCGAGTTTCGTGGTCGATACTTCTAATAGTTTAATAGGCCGGTCGTTCGTGAGGTAGATACGGTGTGTGTGTAAGCTCTTTTATCCGGTCGAACGCAGCGAATTGCGACTCCAAAAATTCGCGGAGGCGTCGCTCTTCTTCCGACCTATGTGTCGTGAGGCCTGTCGCCATTTGGCAGACCGGTGACGAGCGAGGAGGGCGCGAGTTATGGCATCAGCGATACACCCAACCTCGCCCACAGGTCTACGCCGATGAAGACGGCCGTGTCCACGATTTCCATAACGTGGAAAATGTGGCGCCATCGGCGAGAGCCGACTCGGAGAACCAGGTGGACGGTCCCCTGCGTCGTGGTGGTCTCCCGGTTCGCGAGTCGGATCCGCGTCCCGTTCCCTGGGGCCGGTGCCCGGTAGGGAGCGATCTTTCTGAGTGTAGTCCGACTGATGCACGACACTTCGGAACCGGTGTCAAGCAGGGCATGTACTCGATGGCGGTTGATCTCGATTTCAAGGTGCGGCGTGAAATCCTCTACGATTTTGCAAATAATCACATAGATTTTTAATTATTAATTAAAGAAGATGAGTGCATTATCACGCAAAATCGTATAATAATCTTCTTTAATTAATTATTAAAAATCTATGTAATTATTTGAAAAATGGTAGAGGACTTTTTTGTTCAATTTGACCTAAAGTATAAGTACACGACGGCAGTCGTCGCTACTATAACTCATTTACCATATTCTGCATGATCATTTACAAGTTTTCTACATTTAATATCTCGATAATTATTGCGAATATCGCAAAACAGTATAGGACTTTTATGTTCACCGCAACCTGTTCTACGTTCCCACAAAATGCCCGGAGGAGAGTGTGAGATACCCTGTATATGGAGGGGAAATTGCGTAGACCAAAAGTGTGTCCAAAATATGTGTGAAAGAGAAAGGTATACATTCCTACTCATCCTCTGTGCGCATGCATCAACATGCGTCAGTTGTTGCTGGGCTACAAAATTATTGGTTTCAATATTTTTTATTCTATCAACTTTACCGAAAAATATCAAGAGATAAAAATTGTTTATTTTCTTCTCGTATAGCTCGGAGAATTTTTTCAGAATTTTGTATTAACTTTTTAGTACTGCATTTTCTTGCGTTTTCTTGCATTTTCTTGAAGTACTAGAAAGTTAATACAAAATTCTGAAAAAATTCTTAGAGCTCTGTGAGAAGAAAATGAATAACTTTTATCTCCTGTTAATTTTATAACCTAACCTAACCTGTTAACTTCAACGCATGCGCACAGAAGACGAATAGGAACGTATAGCTTTCTCTCTCGCACACATTTTGGACACATTATCGTGCCAGCATTTCCCCTCTATGTATATGTGCTCTAAAGATACTAGGTATACTCGGTGCTGAACGCCATTTTAAGAGCCACGCGGCCTTTCACCAGCAGCACGTGACCCGGCGTCGCAGCGCCCGGGGTGGGGGTATATAATCCTGGCGCCGAGACAGTTGAGACCAGTCCTGCCGCTGCGGCCATCCCAGCCACAGCGATTCCCACAACGCGTGTTCGCCTTTTTCACCGTGTGCTCGCGGCATCCTGACTCCTCGAGAGTGTGTTCGCTTTCGTCGTGCGCTCGCGGCATCCCGATTCCGCTCCCGCCAGGCAATCTCGCCGGCTGCCCGCCGCACTCGGACCCGATCGATTCAATTACGAGCTGCGAGGCATTTGGGTTGTATACTCCCAGTCTCTGTCAGTTGATGCCGACTCCCCCAGCTCGTCCGCCTAACTATAAGCCCGCGATCACCGAGTGCGGTAAAGATGAGGGAATGCTTACTTGGCAGTGCCACTCGGGAAACCGACCAAGAGCCGAGAACGCGCCGGCCGGCTCTCGACCCTGAGCTCACCTTCACCCCGCGGCCGCACCTTGAAATCGAGATCAACCGCCATCAAGTACAGGCCATGCTCGCCACCGGTTCCGAAATATCGTGCATCAGCCGGACTACGCTCAGAAAGATCGCCCCCTGCCTGGTACCGATTCCAGGGGACGGGACGCGGGTCAGACTCGCGAACCAGGAGACCACCGCGACGCAGGGGACCGTCCACCTGGTTCTCCGAGTCGGCTCTCACCAATGGCGCCACACCTTCCACGTTATGGAAATCATGGACACGGCCGTCCTCATCGGCGTAGACCTGTGGGCAAGGTTGGGTGTATCGCTGGTGCCACCACCCGCCCTCCTCGCTCGTCACGATCTGCCAAATGGCGACAGGCCTGCAACACATAGGCCGGAAGAAGAGGAACGCCTCCGCGCCTCTACCGAGAGGCTCTGCGCCTAGCGACAAGCCTGCGCCTGTATAACTGTATAATTCAAGAGACCATAATAAATTGTTTTCTTTTTGGTTTTCACTAAATTGACAATTCATCCTTCCTCCCGGTCCACTCCAGACACCGGCGAGCCGTCCACGGCCTCCTTAAGTCTCGAGTGTGATGAGCGCACCTTGCGCGCTAGTGTCGTCACTAGTGTTCTTAAATTTCCAGAAAAATTGCCTTTTGGAAAAACTTTTTTACGGGTTTTTTTTCTGAAAAAATCCGTCATTTTGGGAAAAATACTATTTATATTCACAGAACGCAGATGTCCTCAGATATCTGTCTATAATTTTTTTAGATATTCTATTCCTTACTATATGTATTTTTTACTTTTCTCCCCAGGATATTATGTTAATAATACTTATAATCGAATATCGATTTAATATGAACGCGCGCAAAGCGTTATATCAACATTACAATAATTGACGTATCACTTTTCCTGTGTTCTACACACTCTCAAAAACAGTTTTCTAATGAAAGATTGAATACTCCATTCGAAAACTATTCTCTTATTGGATATCGGACGTCGGAATCCTTCATTATTGTACTATTGTGTACTAATTCAAAAGTCAGCGAAAACGAACAGACCTAAAAGCGTTGACCAATCTATTAAAGCTAATACAGTAAAGTATCGCCACTAGCTGTTGCGGAAGGCGTATGTAGGACAGTCTTAAATGAAAATAAGTGAAGAATGTTAGCAAACACATTGTAGAGACCTGTGTTTCTAGTCCATCACTATAGTCAAGACTGAGATGTGAGTAATTGTTAAGTGAGGTTTAATGAAAAATATATAACAAATATATTCCTTAAGTTAAAAGCATGGAACTCTTCTTATTTTTCCTTATTCCCAATATTGGCAAGAAAATATCGATATTTTCGTATTTTTCCTATTTTTACAAAAACGATTAAAAACCGGTTTTTTTTCGGAAAGTTTCCGGGTTTTTTTCCAGCCTTCAGAACATTAGTGGTGACAGCCGTTTGCGGTCGAAGCGAACTGCTCGAGATAGCCAATTGGCATCGCGGGAAATAGGCAACAATGGAATTCACATGGCTTTTGCAAGAACGGATACAAAAAGTTTTGTGGGCAAACATTTCTCGTGTATTGACTCAGAAATATTTGGAGAACGTGTTACTCTAGAGGTAAAAACTCGACTGTTCGGCGTGTTGTAAGCATCAAGCGAATCTCGACGCCGCGAGTGAGCCTGGCGAGTCGCGCAAAGAGGCCGTCGCGCTTTACGACGTCGTGTTATGCCAAGCACGGCCGATTAGTCGAACTGAATTGTAACCGAGGCAGGGTCTCTCTCTCCCTCCTCTCCCTCCCTCTCTCTTTTTCTCCCTCTCTCTCTCTCTCTCTCTCTCTCGTTTTCTCGCTCGCTCGCTCACTCGCAGTGTTTCTCTCTCGACTAATGGAGCATGCATATTGACGATGTAAAGCGAGCGATGGGTGGGTGGGTGGGCCGCCAGCCAGAAGAAACGATCGTCGAGGATATCATAAAGCGGGGGAGAGCTTTCCCGATCCGAGACACGTTCTCATGCATATTCAGGGCACCGCCGCGCGTTGACGATATTAAAGGGCGGAGCAATTGTAGGAAACACTTTGCGGGCTTAATTAATTAAAATACGCGATATGGCGCGTCGTCGATCGCGCTGCGCCGCTCCGTTCCGAGGCAGTGAACTGCTTAGATATCCCGCAGGAAACCGCGTAGGAAGCTGCATTAATTAACGTTATTTTTCAACCGTCACTCACAGTCCAGCCCATTGCACTCGCGCTCTCTTAAATCGCCCGTTATTCACAGGAGTGAACTCGAATCGATGACCGCACTGGCGAGAGCAAGCCGGTCTGTTACTTACAACTCACGCCGCCGATTGACGTTTTTAATGAGAACGAGTGTATCTTATGGTTCTGCGTTTTCTTTAACATATGGAACGCTGTGGCGGTTATCGATAGCACTGATCAACAGGTAATTCCTAATGTATTTCATTGATATTCTTATGCATCCGAAAATGGATTTAGATTTACCTAGAGTTTCTTTTTTATAGTTATATGATAGTTATCTGAGATTTAATATATTTAATATATTTTTTTATATTGAAGCATTATCAACGTGTTAAGTATTTTCTATAAAAAGTTCCTCTGTTTAAGTGATATATTTATCTATAAAAGTTTATTAAGATTGACGATTTTCTTGCTTTTATACAATTTTTCTTCAATTAAACACAAGTTCTTATGTTTAAGAGAGACATACCATAAGCTAAATAAAATAGAAAATCACCAGCTTCTGCATTTTAAATTAAGTATATTATGTCTGTATATATATTGCTCAAAAGAAATATGACATTAAAAAATTATAGGCAAAAATAGGTAAAGTATGAATGAACAAAACTTTGTGAAAAATCATCATACGAATATCTTTTTTTTTTTTAGTTTAGTCAAGAGTAAAATATCTGTAAGATTTCTAAGAAAGTATTGTTAGATTTTTGTTTTATAATATCCTGAATCCACTATTTCTCCAAAAATGTAAGCGTGATTTTTATAGTAAATTATTTTATTAAATTATTTTATAGTAAATTATTAATGGATTCCGCAAAATTTCTGCGAAATCCATAATACAAGCAAAATTTTTTTGTGAATTATAGGATTATAAAGATTAGTTTTTCTTCTTTTAATTAAAAAATAAAGAAATTATGTATATAATTTTTTTTGCAGAGATTCTCTCTCTCTCTCTTTCTCTTCCTAAAGTATCCATATATTTTCATCAGCTATTGTCGATATTGGAATTACCCAATATGCACCGCGAGTAAGTTGCCGGTCAGATTTTACATTTATGTGTGTGTATATATTAGATTATGTGTATATGTGTAAATTTACATAGGTATTAAGTGTGTAAAATTGAGTCTCAGGGTTTAATATCGAATTTTCCTCTCTCGATGTGTGATCACTTCTTCCAGCTGCTCGTGCATGTTGATGCAGGACTTTATTTTCTCTTCAGGAATCTCATTCCAGATTTAAATTAGCACTTCTTAGAATTTTTGTAGATTGGTTGATAGTCTTTCTAAATCTCTCAAATACCCGATATTAAACTCCAAAACTCAATTTTACTCTTTTAACCTACACAAATCTATACACATACGCATACATATACATTCACATATAATCTAATATATTATATACACACACAATGTGAAAAATCCGACTGAAATCTTCGCACAGTCCACATGAGGTAATGCCAATTGAATGATGAAAATGCACGGATAACTTTAAAATAGTGTGTCTTTGTAGGAAAATCATATGCACACTTTTTTTTTTTTATTGAAGGCAGAACATTAGTTTTATGATCCCGTAAATAAGATTTGCAAAAAAAGTTTGTCAGTTCTATGCTGCCGAAATACGTAGTTTTTACTATAAAAATTATATCCTTATTTTTGGAAGAATATTGGGGAGAAAATATTATAAAACAAAAGTTCAGTAATGATTTTCTAGTAAACACTTTATCCTTGAAACTATAAAGAGATATGTGATAATTTTTCACGCATTAATGTTCATTTAAATTTCACCTATTTTTGCTTATAATTTCTTGATGTCATTCTTTTGAGTAGTATATAAAAAATCAATTTTCTCGCAATTTAAAGTTAGTTTAAATCACATCATTAGAAAATCCTGAGTGATAGAAAAAATCTATTGCCATTTTTTATTTAGCGCAAAAAGTTCTGTATAGATTATATAATTTGATCCATGAGGCAAATTTTTTTTTAAGATTATTATAACCGGCATTATATGATACTACATCTAATTAACGCAAGAGTAATTTTCGTCAATTATTATGATCTAAACTATTAGAATATTTTCTACCAATTGCTAATTATTTATGCTTAGTTGCAAAACGATTTATACACATTTTTCTCAATAAAATTGCAGCGTTCGAAGTTGTTACAATTGAGAGACGCGAAAATAAAAATGTATACAAATTTTTTTGCAAGCGAGCATACCGATATATTGTATCAAAATAATATATCGTTCAAAATAATTGAGTATCTATTTCTATATTAAGTTATACATACAAAATATCAATATATGTGATCAATTGCATGTGAAAAAATCGGTTATATAGGAGAAATCTGGTCTATATAGATGGACTCAACATTGTCGCTTATGTATTTTTTTTTTAGTATTTATCTGAATAAAAACAATGGGTACACATACACAAAATCGCGAAGTGGTCCTTTTAGAACGTAGACATTTTTTCTCTGCGTTTGATTAAAATTGGAATAATTTAACAGTAAAAAAATGGGAAAAGTTGATTTAATAGTATCAAAGTAAATTTCCAAGCCTCTCGAGAAATTTTTTATTAACATTCTCCATCGTGAATGAATAAAGTAAGGCAACGTGTTACTAGCTAGAATGAAGTTTCTTGCAAGTGTATGATATACTATCTGGGATAATAAAGGGAATTTTCATTCATAAGATTCTTGTGATCGAGCATTTGGACGAGGTAGAGTTAGTTTATAATTAAGAGCCGGCAGGAGGGCTGTGAAGACTTCTTGCGAAGACTCCGAAACTACTAATCAAGATACATATTTTATATGTGGCCTTCTTCACTCTGCGCTATTGAGTCGCTGAACTTGATACACAGAGAGAACGATTTATTGAATTAAATAAATATTTCTTTGGAATAGTCTAAAAAAATTATTTGGTTGACACAACAAAAATATTTCTTTGGAACTAAGCCGCAAATAAATATTTTTGTTGCTTCAAATAAAATTTTGTTCGATTAATCGAAAAATTTGTTTGGACTATTCCAAAGAAGCGTTTATTTGATTCAACCAAATCGTTCTCTCTGTGTACCAAAGCAAGATATTGCTGCATGTTTATATTTTCGTTATTATAAAACAAAATATACGGTTAACAGAATTGTAGCGGATATTAATACATAGAAGAAAGTTGTCATGTTTCTACATTTAGTCACAACAATTAGTTGTCTGAGAAGTTGTAACTCTGAAATGCTGAAATATGGGGTATTTAGTCCCAATCTCCTTTGAAGAACCAATAAAATAAAGTAAAAGATACACACACTCCCGAATTACATTTCTTCACTATATGTTTGATATAATCTAATCATCATTTAAGTTTAATTTTATTAATTAAGATAATTTAATAATCATTTAATCAGTTAAATTTCCAATAAAAATTAAGTAATTTTACAGAGGTAGTTTCTTAAACCCTCGTCGAAAATAGTTCTAGTCTTTTAAAGGTGTTATCCTACTCTTTTAGTATCTCATCATTTTATTAAGAAACATCATATTTGTCATCATCATCATATTATTTAAGAAACTTTTATAGATACCAACGGTTTTGAAATATTTTGGTCAGTGTTAGGATCTTATCAATGTGATGTGTGAGGTAAGGTAAAATACCCAATTATTGATTCTTGTGCCTGTTTGTACCAACAACTGAATTAAACGTTGACCTAAGTTTAAACTCTGTTTAGACAAAAACAAACTCAGGCTAAGATTTAATCGACGTTGGTAGAAACGAGCATAAATCATTGGTATTTTAATGAAACCGGGTTTTTTTTACAATCAGCAGTCAAAAAACCAACGCTACAGTCAACGTTCTAATTACCACTTTAATTTTCAAGAAAATGTCTAAAAACTTTCGGCTTCGAGCCTGAGTGAAGCTCAGGCGACCTTTTTCTAAATTCGAAAGAAACGAGAAGAAATCTCGACGACGAGCCCGGCAAAAAGTTGCAGAATCTATTAAAACCCGAAGTGTCTCTAGAACGGATACTTCTTGTGAGAAAGGAAGTCTTTCATAGACAGTTGCGCGCGAACGTGCACGATGTCGTTCTGAGCTATTCGCGCTTCCACACGTGTTCCACGGCTTTATCGACGAGAATCCGTCTGAATGGTTTCACGAGAAGGAGAGAGACAGGGGGAGAAGCATCGAGGTATCACCAGTAGTTTGTCCTAAGTCGGATTAGCGCTTTCGAGTCGACCGCGAAGTGCACCGCGTTCCCGTTAATGAGAAACCAAGGTGGCGGCGCACCCTCGCGACAACGTCTGCGCCGTTAACAAAGCCATTTCCGACGTCAAAGCTGCACGCCCGTAAAAAGGTCGAACGTCTGTTAAACCGCAGTTACCTAGAGGAGCCCGGCTCGGCGGATCATTTGCAAAAGTGGACTGAATAATTTCGTTAGAGCTACTCTACGGTCGGCTGGCTGGCTGATTGTGTTCGTGACCCGCGTCGTTGCCGTTATTCAAATGGGAGATTAAGCGAGCTCCTCGACTTTGGGTTTAATCTTGCCCTCCTCTTTTCGCCGCGGCCTACGTTTGGCGTAACACTTTTTGCGCGGGCTTCCACTCGTACTCGTGAATATACCACGTGGGGTCGGTCGGTATTCACCCCGGCGTTCGCGCACCGAGGTCGCGTTTCATTCCCGCTAACCTCAGCCGCGAGAGCAGCCCGTCCGTTTGTCCAGACTTAAACAGAGCTATTCCCGACCCCTTTGTCATTCGCGTTTACGCGAATCGCTTTTTTCCCCATTCAAGGTGCCTCCCTCCGTGCCCAGCATACAATAAATTATGCTTATTCCCGTGTCCTGTATTCCCCGCAACGATGTGAACCTTCTATGAGACTCTGTCCCGTCTCCCTGTTTCAATTCGATTCCCTTCTCGCTCGGCGTCTTCGCACCTTTGCTTACTCCGCTCTTTATCGTGAGATGTAATTAACGACGTTAATTTAGTTGTTCCGTCTAGCAGGGAACTTTGTCGTACGACGTAATGAAATCTCAGACGGTCCCTTCGGACCTGCGGGCTCTCCTCTCTCACGTCTTTACTTTCTTCGCGGCCTTTCACCAAGCTTGACGTCGAGATTTTTTGTTGTTTCTTTCGGATTCAGGAGGGAATCGTAACTTCTTACGGGCCGATAGTTTCCGAAAGCTTCCGGCGAATATATCGCAAACTAAAATGACGATTTGAAAAATTCGTATTAGCAAGGCAGATTCGATTTTATAAAAAATGTCAAAGAATCTCCCAAAGAGTTTTGCCTAACTTTACGTAGATTTTGAACTATCTGCATAGAGATGATTGTGTGGGGTTTTAAATCATGAAGACTTAAAAACTTATCGTAATTAAGTACAGTTTTTTAATAGATAATAATAGAAATATTAAAAATTAAGTAGTTTTACAAAGATAGTTTCTTGAACCCTCGTCGAAAATATATAAATAATGTCTTTTAATGGTGATATCCTATTCGTTCAATGTCTCATCGTTTTATTAAGAAACATCATATTTTTCATCATCATATTATTTAAGAAACTTTTATAAATACCAACGGTTGTGAAACATCTACCGGTCGATATTAGGACCTTATCAGTGTGATGTATGAGGTAAGATAAAATACCCAATTATTGATTCCTCTTGTGTCTGTTTGTACCAACCACTGAATTAAACGTTGACTTTTAAACTCTGTTTAGACAAAGACAAACTTAGGTTAAGATTTAATCGATATTGGTAGAAACGAGCATAAATCATTGATATTCTAGTGAAACCGAGTTTTTTGCGATTAGAAGCAGTTGTGAAATCCTATTTTGATAACATACAGTGTAAAGAAAAGTTTAATTGCAATATTGATTGCAAGAAAAATCAAATTTTGTTCTAAAATGTCAATGATTAAAAGGATGTACATAATTGAATATTTATCTTATATTAATTTTTATACTCATATTTTCCCTTGCAGGATGCTTCCAATCAACTGATAGTCTTATATGGTTGGTAATTATTTTATATAAACTTCAGAGTATCAGCAGGCGTTAGAAAAATAGAATATTAAAGTCGGACGTAGCATCAAAATTTTGATTCGGAATATTTCTCAGATTCAATGCTTTGATGATGAATTCAGCTCTGATGATGAGTTACTGAACGAGTAGAATAACACCTTTAAAAGACTAAAACTATTCTCGACGAGGATTCAAGAACCTCTGTAAAACTACATAATTTTTAATGTTTCTATTATTATCTATAAAATAATAAATAACTCATGACTGCATTCGGATGGTACAAATAGATAAAATTCATTCTTAGAGTGAAATTTCACTCGTAAAGTGACTATTGTGTGACTAGAATCGAATTTTCACTCATATGAAGTAAATTTTCCACTCTGGATCGTCAAGAGAATATTTCTACTTGAAATTTAAAGAATAAATTTAATGTGTCGCACAATTACAGGAATAAATTTATTCTAATCGACTGAAATATTTACTTGTGTAAAGTCAGAATCCACTCTGAGTTTGAGTGAAGTATTCACTTTTACGATTCCGAGTAGTAGTGTTTTCAATTTTGAGTAAATCACTTGTTTAGAGCGAGATTTTACTCGAAATTTTAGCCTTACTTTCGACCTGAACTTTTTAACATTTATATGTTCTGAAGAATGAAAATATATTTAATACATATATGGAAACTAAAATCCTATTCAGCGTAAGAAACGCACAAAATGTCACTCATTGGTTTAAAAAAGGACTATGTTTCTCAACAAAGTTAATAGATCGAATAGAATCAACAGAAGTTGATATAAAATATTTAAATAGGCATTAAGTAAAATATTCACAGGTAGAGAAAGTAGGATTCAAATTTTGACTCAGACATTCTGAAAAAATATAGGAAGTGCTCTTGAATTCATAAATTCTATTCTATTGATAGAAATTCCACTAAATTCCTTCTATTTCTACTTCTATTTCCACTATATTTTCACGAGATAAATCTACTCTCGACATAGCCCGCCAGCGCGGGCGCATCGATTCGCTCCGAATCTCGACCTACGATCTGTATTTATTTGTTCGCCAATCCATCCGGGACGATTCGTCGTCCTCGTCGCGGTCGTCCCTGTCGCCTCGTGTCCTTTGCACTTTGCGAAGCGAGCGTCATTGTCCCTTCGGCTCGACCCTCTCACGATAGTTTACGGTCTCCGGGGTGAGTTTAACGACTCGCACGTCGATCTCCGTGGAGCGTCTCCCGTTTCTCGTTCCAGCCGACGAGCCAACCTGTGTGTGCCTCAACCCGGGAAAGGCCCTTCCTCGGTCATTAGTCTGGCCGACCCGAGATCTGAATCGCAAAAAGCGCGATACGCGCGGCGCCGGCCACGTTGTGTTTTACTCGCGCGACACGTGCGAGCGCTACACGTCGGCGAATTAATCCACGTCGCCGCAATCCCGAGATTAACCCCTTGAGTTCCCCAGAGCTGCGCTTTTTGGCCGTAAACTCCTGTAAAAATTATTTCAATATATTCAGCTTGCAAGAAAGAGGCGCGCGAGACAGTTCAGAGGTTCTCTCTTCTCTCTCGGGTTTTCTAATTTCTCAACAAATCGTAAATAAATTTCCCTTTTCGTTATCATGACGTCAATTTCGTCAATTTCGTATCGGCGTATATCAATCGGACTCTTGTTATTAATCGAACTACTACTGATACTAGCAGCGGTAATTACCACTGTTTGCAATAAGACAAAAATGATAAGAATGGCTTATACACTACAGAAATAGATATGGAATAATATATGTTATAATCATCTGATAATATGTAAGTGATAGTAATAATCACTAGTAGTAAATACTACTGTGTCCAAAAAGTATAAGACCAGTTTTTATTTATTTTAAAAAATATTTATTTATTCTGCCAAATCTATTTCGTCGCCTTCAAAGTAATCCCCTCCCGACACAATACACTTATGCCAACGTATTTTCCAGTCCTCGAAACAAGAATTAAAGTCGCCTTCCGGGATGGCTTTCAGAGCGCGTAGCGATTCACGTTGTATCTCTTCTATCGTCTCAAAACGATTTCCCCGCAGTGGTCTTTTGAGTTTCGGGAATAGCCAGAAGTCACACGGTGCTAAATCAGGCGAATACGGTGGTTGTGGAACGATATGGATCGAATTTTTGGCGAAAAAGTCACGAAGAACGAGTGCAGTAATTGAGATGTTTTGGCACTAGTCGAGATTTTACACGTTTCAGGCCCAAAATATCTTTCAAAATGGTATTGGCAGATCCTTTCGAAATACCAACAGCATCAGCAAGGTCTCTAACAGTCATTCGACGATTAGCAAGCACAAGTTCTTCGATTTTCTTGACGTGTTGTTCATCGGTAGAGGTTGATGGTCGTCCGGAACGCTCTTCGTCTTCAACACTTTCACGACCTTCTTTGAACTGTTTATACCACTTGTAAACATTCCTTTCCGAAAGCTTTCTGCAACATCCTAAACGTTTCTGCACCCGAAATTTCATTCCGTAAACAAAATTTAATGCAACTTCTTTGCTCAATATAATTAGACATTGTAAAAATCGCCGAATGCACTTTTAGCGTCGTACAAAACCAAGCGTAAAGCAAAAAGTAATGAATGTTTTGACATGAAATTTGTCACAGATGTCTGTCACAATGCTGCCAACTTAGAAAAAAAATATTTATGATGTGCGGTTTACCCGCGCGATTTAAATTGAAAACTGGTCTTACTTTTTGGACACAGTAGTACTCATAGTAAATGAATGTAAATTATAATCATTAGATAGTAAGCAAATGTGATTCATTAACGATAGATCTTTTTGTTACACGCCAGAGAACACAGCACAAAAACGCATTACTTCCTTCAATAATCCCGTAATATACGTAGAGCGTGTTACTTAGGGCCGATTGTCCCTTCTTTGTAAGCTACAATTAAGTCATGTGTCTGTCTCTGTCTAATTTGAAGAGAAAACGAACACAGACATATGATTTAACTGTCAGGTAGTTACCTGATAGTTTCAACTTTTTAGTAAGTTACCTGACTGTTTCAACTTCTTGGTAAGTTTACCAAGAAGTCGAAACAGTCGGCCCTTACACGTAGAAGGATATTCGGAACACACGCAGAAAACAACATTTGGACAATACTTTAGATATTGCAGCAAATAACAACGACAACACGTGACTCACTTCACAATCTCGATAACACACATTGCATTCGTTAACCTTAACGTAACTTCTAAAATGACGTTACAATTATACCCAGATCACCTTCATAATCTCTCGTGAGGACGTAGACCGGGTTGAGATGAACAGAAAAATTCCATACCGTTTTGCGATATTCTCAATAATAACCGAAAAATTAATTGTGAAAGATTAAGGAGAAACGCACGCTGAATGATTGAGGGAGGAGCACTCGCGGCCTAATAATATAACGCACGGATGTCACGGTGATTGGAAAAATAACGCATCAATGCCTATACTTATATTGTTGCACTTCTACATCTCACCTCGACGCGGTGCGGCAAGACGTAGGATCGTAGATAAGCCGCGCGGCTTATCTGCCTGCTATATTACTGAGTCGCGAGTGAAAGTGTTATTTCGACATGTATTTATACAACATATAAAGAGATGAAAAATATAATTTTGATGATCAAATACTCAATATAAGTGTTTGGTACATGCAGTTAAAATATATTTCGTTTTTCTTTTCAAGGTCGTCATTTTGCAGTAATATCTTGACTCTCGGCGGTTCAATTAAGCTGAATTTTAAGTAGAAAATTTCCGTAAGCTTGTCGTTATCGTGTGAACCACTATAATAAAAATTGAGTAAAAGTTAACAAAATTGCAAATATCTTAGTGGAATATTATTAAATTTTTAGTTCTTTTATAGTAAAAAAATTAATATTTCAAAATTATATATTTTCACAAGTTTGTCAATGGTCAATACGATAACGACAAGCTTACAGAAATTTTCTATCTAAAATTCAGCTTAATTAAACCACTGAGAGTCAAGATATTACTGCAAACGATCTTGAAAGAAAAAATGAAATATATTTTAACTGCATGTACACTTATATTGAATATTTGATCGTCAAAATTATATTTTTCTTCTCTTTATATGTTATATAAATAGACGTCAAAATAACACTTTCACATATTCATTCAGTTTGTCATAAAAAATTGTGAAAAAACAAACACGTTTTTCAGGCAATTGACCCTTTAATCCCCTTAATCATTCAGTGTGCGTTTTTCTTTAATCTTTTACAATTAATTTTTCGGTTATTATTGAGAATATCGCAAAACGGTATGAGACTTTTGTGTTCATCTCAATCCGCTCTACGTCCTCAAGAGAGATTGTAAAGATGATATGGGACATCCCATATATGGAATACTTTTAGCATTAATTTTTCTAGGCCTAGACCTGAATATATCAATATTCACGTTATACATCGATATTATACACATTCTACATTCATATTATACTGTTGTTTCCAATTGTCCGCTAGTATTTGTGTCATTACAATATATTTCGTAAACACTATAAGAATATATTATATAATTATAAATCACAAAAATATCGTCAGAGCCATTGGAATGATCGCCTGTCATTCGATTTTCCAAGTCAAACAACAATCGAACATATTCATATTCATAATAAGCAAGTATACGTGTTAAATATAAGAAAGAATATTTCTTTGGATTTAATCAATTTCGTTGAATTGAGAAATTTAATCATTGAAATGTAAAAAAAGTTGATGTTTGATAAGAAGAAATGTGACTGCTGGCGATCGAAGTTCCATTTTTTTTTAAACATGTTCGATTTTCCAAGTTAAACATGTTTAAAAAAAAATGGAACTTCGATCGCCAGTCACATTTCTTATGATCGAACATTAACTTTTTTTACATTTCAATGATCAGATTTCTCAATTCAACGAAATTGATTAAATCCAAAGAAATATTCTTTCTTATATTTAACACGTATACTTGCTTATTATAAGCGTGTTGGTTTTGCGTGTGTTAATTAAAATTGCCAGTATAGTGTGTTAAAAATGGAGACATGTTTAACATGCTTCAAGCGTTGTTTTAACACACACTTCGTTTCGCAGTGAAGTTCGATCGATTCGCCTTGTATATTCGCGCGAGGAAAGCGCGAGAGTCCATCTGGTAATTTTAAATGCCGGACACACGCACCCGCCATACGTGCCCCGCTTCTCCGATCAGTCGGTCTTGTCGCGTTCGAACGGGTCGAAGGATAGGATCCTCCACGGTGTGTCCTGGGCCACGTCCCGGGAGAAATCTTATCGGATATCTATGCCAAGGTGTCTACCAACGTCTGCTCTTGAATGGATCCCCGGAGTAGCGGCGACGGGGTAGCCTCGACTTCTTCTTCGCGAATCGGGGAGATTCTCCAGGTCCCCCGTGCGTCCCCCGATTCCCTTAACTTCCTCGGAAAACCCGGTCGCGACGGAGCCTCCTTACCTCACCTCATCTCTTCCGGTTCTGCCACCTCTCGCGAGATCCCGAGACGCAATCTTGGATTAAGGTTCTCGTCGCATACACGTGTACCTCCCGCGCCACTTGGAGTTCACACGTGTTCGCGCATTCGCGTCCACCGGAGTGAGAGGTAGGGATACTCGCACGTTGCGCACACAAGGTGCGTCCCGGAAGTCGTTTCTTTGGTCGACGAAAGGTTTCTGCGACGAATTCGGAGTGGATATCTTCTTCCTCTCGGCGTACCTCCGCCTGAAAATTCTGTCGTGACAGATTTTTTCCTCAATAAACTATTTCATTTTTTATATTAGACATGTCGCGTTTGTTTTCGAATTGAAAGGCATGGAAGTGAATACGAGACAACGTCGATTGCATTCAAACGAAGAAAAAGGCAGAAACATGCGAAGAAAATTCTAACTTCAGAGAGTTTGCGATAATCTATTAAAGCAAGGATAAATAATTTTTACTAATTCAAGTAATATCTCATAAAAAGTGGTGGTATCCATGTCAAAGGATAATGATCTTGCTCTCACTATACTTTGCGCGTGAATGACTACTCGTATAAGAAATTGCTTAGAATCTTATTGGAATCTTATTCGATTCCCCAAAAATAATTATAGGTTGTTTTGGTATGGAAATTTTCAAATATAGCATAAATTCTGATCACATACGTGTTTTAAATAAGTATATCGTATCGTAATATCAATTAGGAACTTTATTCGTACCTCAATTATTGAAAATTTTTTGAGATCTAATTGGTCTCTGTTCCGATTGTCTAAATAATTGGAGTTGCAATTTTAAGTGGAAAACCTTAAAACGCAGAAGAAAATTTGCGCAAAAAAAGTAAAAAGAAGTGAGGAAACAAAAAAAATAACAAAATAATAATCAGTATTTTCGTAATCATGATATAAAAAAATAAAAGTTTGTTTCTTCTAAAATACAGGCTATTGTACGACTATTCTTACAACTGTTCTTACCGACTATTAATAGTAAACAATTACAATACACTCGAATATTTAATATAATTAATATTAAATGAATAATATTTAATATTTAATATTGAATATTTAATTTGATATTAAAGTTTTATATTTAAAATAAAAATATAAGATCTATTGTTTTATTAAAGATATTTATAACTTATTTAAAAAAGAGTTTGAGTAAAATACTTGTAAAACAGTGTGTGAGTATTTATGCTTTTTTAATATTTCAGATACTTAAGTACAGATAATTTTTTTCAATTTCATTTAAATTAGATATTTTATTTAATATCAATATAATATAGAAATACGAAAAATGAACATATTGAAGAAACATTTAATAAGAGAAATGAGATTTGTTAGAATTTTATACTTCGAATCACATTTTTTAAGTGTTACACTTCTAATCTTCGTAAATATTTTCTATCTCAATCAGAATCGATCACTTTTTTTTTAGAAAATCAGAACGTATTGCAATTAGATTCCAAAAAATTTTCTATGTGGGGTCAGAAGTATAATGTTTGAAACATAAGATTGTAGTGGAAAACCCAAAGTTTTCTTAATATTGTGGATTTTCAGTTTGTTATTATAAACGTTATAGACGTATATAAACGTATATAGATCAATTTTATCAATATATTTATCAATTGAAAAAAGCGCAAGTTTACATAATATTCTTTTTTTAATTCTAAATAGAAAACAATATTCAGGACAAGAATGGAATTTCCAATTGCTATCGTAGTGGAATAATGAAGGACCTAAAATTAAAAAATATGACAAAATTATATGATTGCAATAATTTCTATTCGTCAAGAGGATTGGAAAATGTAACATTGAAAACAACGCGCTTTTAAAGTCATGTAACTGCGCTTTTTGAATGAAACAACTACAAAACTATTCGATATAATGCATTTTAATAATTGTATTATGATATCTATTTTATATTTGAGTCAATTTATTTTATATTTGAGTCATTTCCAGCCAAAATTTAAAAAATCAATTTTTTAGATTTTTGAACTTTCAGTCCAATTTTTACTATGACAATTACGTTTCCCTAAGTATAATACTTTTTTTAATTCTTTTGATAAATATATTTATTGTGATCATAAAATTTTGATCACATTTTTTAACAAATTTCAGTAAATGTCTTTTGGGACATATTTGAACATTATAATCAAAATTTATTTTATATCTGGAAAAACCTTAAAAAATTGTTATGCAGATAGTGAAGGTACATAGATAGATGATAATTATTTGCTCTAAAAGCAGAGAAGGAGAGCTTAGGGCTTTCAATATGAGTTCAAGTTACTCACGCTGTTGCTTAGGACTTAAAGTACTTGGACACAACACTACAGAGACTTAAAATACTTGGACACAACACTACAGAGGTTTCCAGATGCGTTTGTTTATAAGTTTCGCGCGCGCGGATCGAAACGCATGCGTTGAAGCGCCGTACCGATAGGCAGATTGCTTGTTATAAACACGCAATTGGTTTTCAAACTCGTTATTAAAGCGTGCGCGCGCGATTTTCCCTTCCAACAATTTTAAATTCAACTTCACCCGCCGCCATCGCCGCCGCCGTTGCTCGTAAAGGATGATTGGTTTGAAAGCGTTCCGAAATATCTCCATATCGACGAGATGGAAATATCGGCGCCAGTTTGGAAAAGTAAATAAAAGTATTGACATCGACCGTGGCTAATTGCGACAATTCCTCGACCGCGCAAATTACCGCGTCGCGGCAAAACCGCGCGTGTAATTATCGTCGCGCGAGCGTGCGTGATATTTAGACGGGGCCCCCGGCGGGAAATATCAGCGAATAATCGCGATATTGCCGCGATTTGTTATCTCGTCGATTTATGATATCGCGAAATTTCTCCACGCGAGCGACGGGCACAGAGAGGGAGGGGAATGGAGAGGGAAAGGGGGCGCACGACTCTCGAATAACTCGCCGTTGGCGCTTGTTAAATGAGTGATTTCCTTTAATGGACTGCGCTGTAATTTGTTTACCCCGGCTACCGCGATCTCTCTCCGCGCGAGGCTAACACTCAGCGAATTAAGAGGAATTGGTGGCTGCGCACACGCCGACAGACGTGACGGGAAATTGCACGATAAGCGGCGGCTCAATCGGGAAAATTTGACAACACTTGATGTTGCACTTACGTACCTACGTATCGTTTCGCTTTATCTCTGATAAAACTGCCGTGCAACGGACAGATGCAACGTCGAAGTATGACTTTACCACCTGTAAACTTGCCCAACACAGCGCGACGACAAACAAAAAAAGACAACAAAACACGTTAGATTTATTTTTGTTCCTTCTTTTTTTGCACACCCGTCCTCTCTTGTCAAAATTGAAGGGAAAAGGTTTGTGAATATTTGAGCGGTGCCGAACGCGAAGCTAGCGCTTTTTTCACTTTTCATATGGGTGTTGTTGGAAAAAAAATTTCTCGCGCGTGCAGATTAGAGTGAATCGCTCGCTGTTTTTGTTTCGAAATTAAACCAGTGATATTAAATGTAACTCCCCGCTCCCCACTTTCCCTGCACTTTCAACCGGAATTAATATGCAAACCGAGCACACAAAGCAAATTTCGGGACATACGAGTCTTATCAAATTAAACAATTTGACGAAAACAGTTTAATAAATAAAAGCATAAGTTATCAAAAAAAAATTATTTATGTAACGAAGGCCAACGGTAAATTATTTTTTCTCCGATACACTCTCTCTCTTGAGTATAAAAATAGGGAAAATATACTTTCTTCCTCTCATATTATATGGCCCGGATATTTTTTTCCGGAGAGTCGGAGATTTTGTGTTTTGTCCGAAAACTCCGGACGAAAACCAGAGAGGTGGCTGGCAACCGTGAAGTTGCGACTAGATTCATACTGCTTGTAACTGTCAAAGAGACGTTGTTCTATCGCACTTATGTGTATAAGAAGAGATTTGCGCGTCTTAAAAGAAATATCTAAGTCAGGGCTCGAAACGGTTTGCCAATTTTGCAAACCTCGGGATTCTCGGGAGCTACGCCAATCTCCCCTTACTGCGCAGCGGGCCCAAAAACTGACGCTCGCGGCTCCTAGCTCAGGGCCTTTGGGATCATAAAACGCGCATGTGGTACCAAACAATGCATTCGGGAAGCGCGCTGATCAGCCGATTCGAAAAATGACCTCTACAATATTTTTTCACTTTTATCTGTTCTACTTATATTTTTCTTTTTGGACGTCTTATGAGGGACACCCTGTATATATATGTAATATATTTGATTCTATTTATATTTGTATTAAAGAAGTTACTTTCTTTTTAGTTATATAAATTAAAAGTTTATGATATTTGTTTAACAATTATTGATAAATATTAAAATAAGCTTACATAAATTTTATATTTTTGTTATAAATCCGCATTCACTGGTTAGTTGTTTTGCAATATTTTATATATGTTATATATGTTATATTTTATATATTTTATATATGTTATATTATAAACTTAAACACATTATAAATGTTTTATACAGAAATGCATTACATATAATTTTCTTTTAAATTACCTGACAAAATGTACAATATAAAACTACAACATAACACAAACTAAACAATGAATAAACTATGTGTTTGTATTAAATTTATTATATTTTCTATTTTATTGTTAACAGACACATTGTTTAGGCATTATTTGGGCATTACTAGGCATTAATGGATATTACTAGGCATTTAGAGGGCATTACTAGACATTAATAGGCATTACTAGAAATTAGTGGGCATTGGGTAAACAATTTGGCAGTAATACCCAGAAATTGGACATTAGTAGGCATTGGTGATATGACTTTGTTAAGAGGTTTACTCCTAGGTCGGATCCATTCTAATATAATTTGGTTCAATTTATAGACTACATTAATATTCGTAAACTATTATAATTCTATCGCCTGCACCAGTTGTTTGCAATAACAGTGCAACCGTAAAGGGCCTTTATTAAAGTTAAACTTTTTCTCTCGAGTCTCTTTTTGTTGTCCCTGTTACCAGTAACGCAACTCTACTTAGCACGCCGTGGGAAACGTCGTCCACCTTACTCTCTTTACTCTCTACTCTCTACAAGCACTATAGCCAAACACTGAATAAGTAACTTGGTTAACCGTTCGCGGAAGTCTCAAGTAAAGGTGCAGAAGCATCGTGGTTCTCAACTCCCTCTGCTCTTAGCAATCTTAATTGGTATAACGTTCTCTATAATAACCCCAAAGAGTTGTACGTTATAGCATCTACCGATCCACCTATCTACCGAATAAATCCACCGATTATTTGTAAGCTAATTAGTAATTAGTTATTAAATTGCTCTTAGTAATCTTAATTGGTATAACGTTCTCTATAATAACCCCAAAGAGTTGTACGTTATAGCATCTACCGATCCACCTATCTACCGAATAAATCCACCGATTATTTGTAAGCTAATTAGTAATTAGTTATTAAATTGCTCTTAGTAATCTTAATTGGTATAACGTTCTCTATAATAACCCCAAAGAGTTGTACGTTATAGCATCTACCGATCTACCTATCTACCGAATAAATCCACCGATTATTTGTAAGCTAATTAATAATTAGTTATTAAATTGCGTATGACTATAGGCCATTAAGCACCACGTTCTAAAAGCAATTGCGCAATATTGTGCAATATTTTTCAGTTTCTCACGTCCCTTGTCGTTACTGACTCCGGAAGCAGAGGTGCCATATTTAAGACGCAGTCAGTATAACTACAGTGCTTGCGCCGCAGCGCACACAAGCGAAGAACTACGTACGTGTGGGCTGCCTGTCAAGTCCAAATTAGCGATTGACGATTGAAACTTGACCAATTGGAACAAAACAAACTAAAGCTGAAGCTCGTTGATTCATCAAAATCTAATCTTCAATCGTCAATCGTTAATCGCCAATTGCTTGTGTGATTTGGCCTTCACGAACTATAGCGCTTGGCGTTTCGGCCAGGCTCAGGCGGTGGAAGAGGACAGACGTAAAAGATGCCATCTCTTTTTGACCTATAGCTATATCTAACGCTGTTAGTAACGGGATTCATGTCTAAGTCTCTTTATTATATCCAGAAAATTCTTCCGAACTGCCAACACTGTCTGCACTAATTATATCTCGACGCTCGCATCGCTTATCGCGCGCGCGAAGGGGGAAGTGGAGGAGTGCGGCGCATTTACGGAAAAGTAGAATATTCATTAAGAAAAAAATTTCAAGCTCAATAAAAGAAAAGATAACAGTAAAGCTGAACATTCTTGTCTAGCAGTATATGGCAGATTTAACAATAAACTTTTTCACTGCGTAATACATGAAATTATTTGCACTTTAAGGTAGTACATGTACAAGATGAATTATTCAAAATTCATTGAAATTTACACTATATATTGATTTAAATATTATCTAATAATTGGTGCAATTAGAAATAGATTAACCATGCGAAAGCTGAGATAACGAAAGTCAAAGTTAGCACTTTTAACATGTATCGCATTACAAAAATGGCTCCTGACAAAATATTTCGGTAATTATGCAGTATAGGGGACCCACCTCCGATGACCTTGACTTTGATATATATTATCAAGGACACCCTCCTGAGTAACCTTCAGAAGGTTTTAGCCGTTGCTCGTTATTCGTTAAAAAGTTATTTACAAAAGAAGTTATTTACAAAAGTTATTAACAAAAGAAGTTCCATAAATAGAACGTAATTTTTGGACACCATATATACAAAAACGATACTGTGTATCGTTACACAGTATCGTTTTTGTATATACAGTGTCCAAAAATTATACTCATTTTATGCAACTTCTTTTGTTAATAACTTTTTAACGAACAACGAGCGACGGCTAAAACCTTCTGAGAGTTACTCAGGAGGATGACCTCTACAATATATGTCAAGGTCAAGGTCATTGGAGCTGACTCTTCTATAGTCTATAATTACCGAAACTTCTTTTGTTAATAACTTTTTAATAAACAATGAGCGACGGCTAAAATTTTCTAAAGGTTATTTAGGAGAGTGTCCTTGATAATATATATCAAGATCAAGGTCATCGGAGGTGGGTCCCCTATACTGCATAATTACCAATATTTCTAATGCTGATGATCAAACTACATCCAAGAATTTTATGAAAAATTACAGTAATATTCAAGACTAATGCACGAATATAATATCAAAATATCAAACTTTTTGACCACGTAATTTTAAAGATATCGACGTCTAAAAATCCTAATCTAAAAAACTATCCAAAATGCAGAAAGCTATCGAACTAGTGCAATAAGTTAGAGTGAAAGAAAGTATATTTGTCTCACTCTAACTTATTGTACTAGTTCAGTAGTGCAACGAAAATAATGAATAAATCATTTATAAACTTTTATGGAGAAGCTTTTAGTCAAGAAGACAAAATATTTGATAAAGTAACCGATATTGTCTGTTCGCAATTAAATAACAATTTCCCGAAAGAGGTAATTGCATGTCTTGTTCGCACTCGAACGTATATTCGATTACGAACACTCAGTAAACGAATTGTTGCAAATAATTTGATTAACAAAAAAGGACGGAAAATTTACAAAATTGCAAACAAAGAAAATATGAAAAATTTATAATAGTTCCAAATATATATTTCTATACATGATAAAATAAGTGTTTATGTACAAATATACATTTTACTATTATTAAATTGTGTTTTGTTCATATCTCATTATTTTCACCCGTTGTTTTTGCTGTTAGAACTATCGAGAACTGTCGAGAACTGTCGTTCAGTGATGGACTTTGATTCGCGAGCAGCACGCATCAGCATGGGAGAGGATACATAACTCACGTGACCGTGAGCTTCACGGAATCAAAGTTTCCATCACTGAACGACAGTTCTCGATAGTTCTGACGGAGTTATAATCCCTACAATAAAATTTAAGAAGAGTTTCGGCAACTATCTATTTTTAAATAATTTTTAATCTTCGAAGTCACCTTCAAGATGACGTCATCGAAATTGAAGTTGGCCAATAACAGTACAAATTTTCTAGTAAATATGCTCACTTTTGTAATTGTCACAATGACGAATTGTCAATTGTCATAATTAACGAGAAACATAATCGACTCCAAAGACTCCTCTATTTCGATCACATCCGTATTTACTGTGTAAATCTGCATATCTGCAACCATTTATAAAGTTAGTGTAACGTTTCTTGATCAAATATATTATATGATATTTGTACGATATATAATATATATTTGTTACAGTTTCAGTTCTTATATAAAATATAGAAAAAAAACATTTTTTCAATAATTTAATGTGTATAAATGTTTGAATTGGCGCACGACTTCTGCACATTGTGATTTGTGCCGTCATTTTGCGTCCATTCAGCCAATCAAAAGAGGCGGACGCGATGGCCAGACTCCTTCTTCTAGGGTTTCTAGCTTCTCATAGAGAATACATACTCGTAGAGTCTGACCACTCAGACAAATTTTGTAATAAAATGGCATCAGTCGCATTGTGAAATAATTCCGTTCGTTAGTAATATACATTTTCTTGATTATTTTACACTATTGTAAATGAAGAATTGATTCATCTTTGAAATAAGTAAAACTATTATATTGTTATTTGCATATTAAATGAATGCATAGTATAGTATACATTATATATCTCAAACGAATGGAGGAAACTTAGAGTTCTAACCTTAAAAGGTTATTGATAAATTATATGATTATAAATAATAAAAATACAAATGTATATAGACAGGAGTCAAAATACCGAGCTGCTGTTATTGGATGCAAAAATTATTACCAAAAAGGATATTCTATGTAACCGTTACTCTAACAGCACGGGGACGTTCTGAGGACGTTCTGAGTAGATCGCAATGCGTATATTGCGATCATCTCAGAATGTTTTCATATGTACTGCGATCGACTGAGTACGTTCTGAGTACGTCTCTATGTCTGGGGTAGTAGCTACTATAGAATTTCGTGCGAACGTTCGCAGCGATGTAGGCAGGACGCAATGAAAACGAGAAGGTTCACAAGGAGATGACGCCAATTAGGAAATCGCTTTTCCAACGAGTCATAGTGCGTTCGATAGCTTACATGTAGCTAATAAAAACCCTAAAGGCGTTTGTGCCAATGGGCCTTCGTTTAGGAGAAATTACAAAACAAAGTTAGGGTCACGCAACTATGTCCCATGTAAAGAAGAACATTAGAATATTTTTCGAGTAAGCGGCGTAGCTGAGCCGACTAAGGCTCCCGTCCATACATTTTTGCGCAGGCGGCGTGCGTTCGAGTTCCGCCGACGACTGCTTCGCTTTTTTTTTTTTTTTT
>NW_022639555.1:734951-755816 GCF_010583005.1 Odontomachus brunneus | reverse complement strand
TATTGCGTTCAAACATCCCGAAATGTCCTTATTTTTACATAGAAAAACAAAATAAATTTAAAAAAATAAATAATGATTAATGTAGTGTCTTTTATATATCCAAAATTGAAAAAAAAAAAAAGCGAAGCAGTCGTCGGCGGGACTCGAACGCACGCCGCCGGCGCAAAAATGTATGGACGGGAGCCTTAGTCGGCTCAGCTACGCCGCTTACTCGAAAAATATTCTAATGTTCTTCTTTACATGGGACATAGTTGCGTGACCCTAACTTTGTTTTGTAATTTCTCCTAAACGAAGGCCCATTGGCACAAACGCCTTTAGGGTTTTTATTAGCTACATGTAAGCTATCGAACGCACTATGACTCGTTGGAAAAGCGATTTCCTAATTGGCGTCATCTCCTTGTCAGTACATCACGTATAGACGCACACACACATGTGCAGCTAGGCGCGCGCGCTCATATATAAGTTAGGTTAGGTTATTAATTTGATATTTTTATTTCATTATAAATTCGTTATTAATATAAATTGTTTTACAAATGAATAATATACTCTTTTATTGAGATTATTTATAACAGACTTTTATAAACACAAGTAACCTAATTGATTGCGATTCATCGCCTCCGCGGCGTTCTCGGCCGTCGATGAGCGACGCTTTCGACTACTTGGAGTCGATGGGAGCCAGCGATAACAGAGAATCTTACGCTAGGAATCTTTATTGCTAATGGCATCCTCACCTAAAACCAATAAGCAAATGCTATGCGGCTTTGCAGCCTAGGATAACCTCAAATCTCAAACTCTTTATCAGAATATTTGTATGAAAATTTCTACGAAATATTAAGAAATATTATTTAATTTATATATAAAAATTGTTTCGCTAACTTTATTCAATATTTTATGGAATTAAAATTAAGGAAAAAAAAGGACCTTTGATATTAATTAGATCAATCAATAGATCTGCCTCGTCACTGCTCGTCACCACCTTAATGGACGGTACCTACTCGGCTACCGAAAAAAGATCGAAACAGGAATGACGTATATAGATGGCGTTGATATAAAGATAAGGTGGTGCACAATGTAGCGCATGCATGCGCTACATTGTGCACCACCTTATCTTTATATCATGGATCTAACGTGATCGATGCGACTTTCGTCGAGACCATCAAACGGTCGAGTTGATTCACGACCTTATTCTAAGACACTATTTCTTCAACCGGAAGTGACAACTTGTGAATACAAGCGAATACTTGTGAATACTCCGGCATCAAGGCAGATTACGAAGCCATTTGGACTCCTTCCTCCAACTCCCTCGCCGGAACCGGCTGCCACGCTCACGCACGATCCGAGGTATTTAGTCCCAATTTATTTCAATCGCTTGTTGCAACCCCGTAAATACCACTTTCAAGGAGATGACGCCAAGTGCAAAATTAATTTCGCAACAAAGCATAGCGCGTTTGATAGTCGTAATATAGAGTATCAAAATCCTAAAAAAGTTTGGGTAATTGGGCCTTCGTTTCCGAGATATTGTGATATAAAGTGAGAATCGTGTCGCATTAGCATACGTATTAGTATGGGAGGGAATACGCATGACATACGCGACCGTGTTCATGAGCCTCACTACACGGTCGCCTGAGTGTGTATCTTCTCTCGTGCTGATGCGTGCTGCTCGGGAATCAAAGTTTCTATCACTACTGTCGTTAAAACTGCGAAAAATGATCAGCACGACACTTTTTCCGAGAGTATCGTGCTAACTTCGAAGATTAAAAAATTATTTAAAAATAGGTAGCTGCCGGAACTTTTCTTAAGGCTCCTGGGGAGTGGCATCATCCATCTCTTTTTAATGACGTCAGAAGCGAGAAAACGCATGCTAAAAATTCCTGCAAAATACGTCGAGATAAACAGATATATCCACAAAACGACATTTGCGATCGATTAAGTACACCTCTAAAATACTCCGTACACTTTCCTTTTGTTCTAACAATCAACAGATAATTATAAAATAAATGTGACGTGCAATCGTCTTTTCTAACCTAATTTCCTCATTATCTTGTCATATTAATTTTCCGATTATCTATTGATTTTTAGAACAAAAGGAAAGTGTACGGAGTATTTTAGAGGTGTACTTAATCGATCGCAAATGTCGTTTTGTGGATATATCTGTTTATCTCGACGTATTTTGCAGGAATTTTTAGCATGCGTTTTCTTGCTTCTGACGTCATTAAAAAGAGATGGATGATGCAATCGCCTCCGCGGCGCAGTGTGCACCTTTAGGAACCTTTATTGCTAATGGCATCCTCACCTAAAACCAATAAGCAAATGCTATGCGGCTTTGCAGCCTAGGATAACCTCAAATCTCAAACTCTTTATCAGAATATTTGTATGAAAATTTCTACGAAATATTAAGAAATATTATTTAATTTATATATAAAAATTGTTTCGCTAACTTTATTCAATATTTTATGGAATTAAAATTAAGGAAAAAAAAGGACCTTTGATATTAATTAGATCGATCAATAGATCTGCCTCGTCACTGCTCGTCACCACCGCTCCCCAGGAGCCTTAAATTTGATCGTAGGCATTAGAACTCTGTTAGAATTATTGAGAACTGTCGTTCAGTGATGGAAACTTTGATTCGCGAGCAGCACGCATCAGCATGGGAGGAGATACGCATGATTTACACGACTGCGCCCGTGAGCTTCACGAAGTTTCTATCACTGAACGACAGTTCTCGATAGTTCTAACGGAGTTATAGTCCTTACAATCAAATTTAAGAAGAGTTTCGGCGGCTATCTATTTTTAAATAATTTTTTAATCTTCGAAGTCATCTTCAAGATGACGTCGTCGAAATTCGGATTAACATATTCGGGCAGCATATCAGGTTCAGAATATTCCTGCAGTCTTCGAGCGTGTGAGACAATCAATGTTTCGACGATGTCATCTTTGTGTTGAAGCAAATGGAGGAATTTTTTAACATTTATTATAAATTGATCTAATCAATTGCGCATTTTTGTTACGTTCTTTTGTTCATTGTTTTTTGAAGATTAAAATATATATGTGTAATTGAAATAATTTTTCTATTTATATGCTTGTTTTTTATTAAAATCACAATATTCCTATTTTGTACCCTGTAGTATTAAAACGAAGCGTTGTAGAGAAAAACATTATTAACAAAATATGTTTGTTTTTATGTCCTCTATTTCTTCTCAAAGTTTGTCGGTCTAATTTTTTTACACCCTGTATATATACAGTGGCCAAAGTTCCGGACCTAAATAATTTTTAAATGGTTTGAAATATAGGATTGAAATTTATAGGGATACAATGGAAACACAAAGTTTATTATTTAACCACAAAAACACCCTTCTCCACACCTCCGGCGGGCGGGAGAAGGAAGGGGCCAAAAAATCTGATCTAAATCTTAGAATGTGGGGTCGAGTGAGGGCTCGTTCGAAAGGGTTTTCTGAGATGAGAACAACGCGGGGTCGCCGAGGTCTCTACGATTTTTTTTCGCAGAGTTATGATCATTTGGACATTTCAATTGAGATTTTGCGATAGCGAGGGCCCACGGCGACAACAGAAGAAAAATAAAACTTTACGCGGGCACGCGTATTCCTAAACGTGTGTGTGTCACACAGAGATAAGGACCCCGCGGTTCATCACTTTCGCCATATTTAATGACTCCAAACCCCCTCTGTTGTGTGTGTGTGTGTGTGTGTGTGTGTGTGTGTGTGTACGCGCACCTGTCCGGCCAACTAAGGCAAGACTAGGATGGGAACACTGGTGTATGTGAAGGAATAAAAATACTAATTATTCTAGCAAATGTTCAAATTGTCCTTCGACGCTATGGGAAAAAATAGTGAACGTTTCAAATTCAATTACGCCCGAGTTTTTAACTGTTGGCTTATTTATTGGATATATTATAGTTAGTACAATTAAGAATACACAGAACGTAGGTTATATTGTAGGTATGGCTTCAACAACACGTGAACTACGACTTAAGACTGGTAACGTCTAGGTTACCACGTGCGTGACCGAGAAGTGACACCTATGTGTTTAAGCGTCACCTATGTTCTTAAAAAGAAAGCATAGAGTGTACATCAAACTCGGTAAAGAGTAACTATGGACGAAACGCATATCTCAACATTAACTAATGTTATCGATACGTTTTACGTTTGCTTGGACACTGCCAAGTTGTCGGAGGACATCAATTTGAACATTTGATAGAATAATTAGTATTTTATTCCTTCACATGTACCAGTGTTCTCATCCTAGTCTTGCCTTAGTTGGGCGGACACGCGCGCGCGCGCACACACACACACACACACACACACACACACAACAGAGAGGGTTTGGAGTTATTAAATACGGCGGAACCGCGGGGTTCTTATTTCTGTGTGACACACACACACTTAGGAACACGCGTGCCCGCGTAAAGTTTTATCTTTCTTCTGTTGTCGCCGTGGGCCCTCGCTATCGCAAAATCTCAATTGAATGCCTAATAAAAAAATACTTTAAACATGGTATCGAAGCTATTGAACATCGCTGGGAAAAGTGTATCGAGCTAAAAGGGGACTATGTTGAGAAATAAAGATATATTTTTTCAAAATTTTTGTGTTTTCTTTGTTAGGCCGGGTACTTCTGGGACACCCTCGTATGTCTGCTGCTAGCTTTGCCTAGTGACCATTGTACGACTTCCTTCTTCTTACACACATTCGTTTTGACTTTGCAGATGCAATTCCATCACATACTGCTACTGTCTCTTGTATCTGGAGCATACAGTCTCTTAGGTTATGACTGTAGCGGAAAATCTTTAAATGTCAGCACAATCTCCTTACTCGGCATAGGCGAATGCCACTTCCAAGCAGAAAAAGTCAATTCTATCTCCACATATATACAGCTTTTGCAAGTAACTGACTATCCACAAACAAAGGTTATATCGTGCCGAGTCGAAATCAACAGGCGCATCTTCTACTGTGGGATGCACTCCCACTTTTCATTGGTCCAAGGTGATCATCATAAGTACTTGGTGGATCTCGATCAAGGAGCGTGTGACAAGTTGCATCGAACCAGATCATTTTCGTACGGCACTGAAAGCCCAGTGGTCGACCTCTTTCCAAACACTACAAACTACAGATCACTGATACTTGCTGGGACTATCTCGGTAGACGGATCGTGCCATGGATCGCAGTTTTCTGACCCATACGGAACCTGGAACGACGTTGTGGTTGAAGCCTTCCTCTCCGTCATCTTCTGGGACTACTACGCCTCAACCAAGACCTCGCAGAATCTCCTCATTCTCAAATCAGGGACACACTGCCGAATATCTGATTTAACGTGCATCGATGAGGACGGAGCCAATGTTTATTGGGCACCTCTACCTTCTGATGCCTGCAGATTCCATTCTTACGACGTGCTATACCAAGGACTTGCGACCAAGATCTTCGACGCTAGTTCTCATTATCCTTTAGTTTATTCAATTACTTCACAAGAAACTACTGTAGCCCTATCCAAAACATCTGAACGCTCTCTTTGCGGATATACTTTAGTACAGACGGAACATCCTAAACTAATTATAGTAGAAACCTCTAAAGATAATTCTTTCGCCGAAAAATCCGAAATTGTAGTTGACAATCTGGACGCTTTTACTTATATAAATTCTAAGTTTGTTTACGTTGAAAAATATACCAAAACTCAGATTCAAAACCTATATGAGAACATAATTTTGCAAAAGTGTCATTTAGAACAACAAATTCTGAAAAACGCTGTCTTTATGGCCCAATCTCAACCCGACTTATTTGCGTACACTCTAATGAAGGGACCTGGTTACTTTGCCTTTATTGCTGGAGAAGTCGCTCATATAATCAAATGTGTGCCTACAGAAGTTGTTCAACGCTCAACCAAGGAATGTTTCCTCGAACTTCCTATCCTTCTCAACAACCAATCCCTTTTTCTCTCTCCCAAAACCCATGTTATTGTAAAATCCGGAACTCCTATCGAATGTAACCCTCTGTTTCCCGTGATGTATCAATTGAGGAAGGAAGAATGGGTGAACCTAACGTCTAAACAAGCTGCAGTTTCATCTCCACAATGTTTGGAGCCTATGGTAAAATTTACATGGAAGTACGCCGAGAGCGGCAACTCCGATGATCTTAACCTCATGGAACGCATGAAGCTCCTGAAAAAGCGGCTCTTAGAAGTTAAAAGTTTTCTAAGCGTCATTAAACCAGTATTGCAAGTATTCCCCAATTCTACCTTCAAAGATGTCATTTCTTCCCTCATAGATGACATTTCTTCCCTCATAGATGACATTTCTTCCCTCATAGATGACATTTCTCCCCTCATAAATGTAATATTTCTATCCTCATACATTAATATTAATCTCAATCTATTTCTTGATATTTGGAAATTGTATCGCCAGATTAATGTGCATTTAGCACATTATAATTTTTTACTGCTACTGTCTCTTGTATTTGGAGCATACAGTCTCTTAGGTTATGACGCCGAGAGCGGCAACTCCGATGATCTTAACCTCATGGAACGCATGAAGCTCCTGAAAAAGCGGCTCTTAGAAGTTAAAAGTTTTCTAAGCGTCATTAAATCAGTATTGCAAGTATTCCCCAATTCTACCTTCAAAGATGTCATTTCTTCCCTCATAGATGACATTTCTTCCCTCATAGATGACATTTCTTCCCTCATAGATGACATTTCTCCCCTCATAAATGTAATATTTCTATCCTCATACATTAATATTAATCTCAATCTATTTCTTGATATTTGGAAATTGTATCGCCAGATTAATGTGCATTTAGCACATTATAATTTTTTACTGCTACTGTCTCTTGTATTTGGAGCATACAGTCTCTTAGGTTATGACGCCGAGAGCGGCAACTCCGATGATCTTAACCTCATGGAACGCATGAAGCTCCTGAAAAAGCGGCTCTTAGAAGTTAAAAGTTTTCTAAGCGTCATTAAATCAGTATTGCAAGTATTCCCCAATTCTACCTTCAAAGATGTCATTTCTTCCCTCATAGATGACATTTCTTCCCTCATAGATGACATTTCTTCCCTCATAGATGACATTTCTCCCCTCATAAATGTAATATTTCTATCCTCATACATTAATATTAATCTCAATCTATTTCTTGATATTTGGAAATTGTATCGCCAGATTAATGTGCATTTAGCACATTATAATTTTTTACTGCTACTGTCTCTTGTATTTGGAGCATACAGTCTCTTAGGTTATGACGCCGAGAGCGGCAACTCCGATGATCTTAACCTCATGGAACGCATGAAGCTCCTGAAAAAGCGGCTCTTAGAAGTTAAAAGTTTTCTAAGCGTCATTAAATCAGTATTGCAAGTATTCCCCAATTCTACCTTCAAAGATGTCATTTCTTCCCTCATAGATGACATTTCTTCCCTCATAGATGACATTTCTCCCCTCATAAATGTAATATTTCTATCCTCATACATTAATATTAATCTCAATCTATTTCTTGATATTTGGAAATTGTATCGCCAGATTAATGTGCATTTAGCACATTATAATTTTGGCAATTAGAAGCATAAAAATTATCACAAATATTACTATTACTACAATTACCATTCATAAATATGTCGGACGCTTAGTGTTCAGATTGTTAATCTCTTGGGCGCTATCTTCTCCTATGTGAAATATCAGATAAATCTTTGTAAATCTTTGACCGAAATCTTTGTCATCAGCGAGGCTGCCGCCAACCCTATAATTGAAAGGAAAACTCCAATACTCCGTACTACCATGTCGCAATCTACTTCAATGCAGTCACTCTCACAACTCGTGCCTGAAATAACTGTCATTAGTAAATCTTTAACCAACTTAGAAAACAGAATCAGCTGCTATCTTCCACCAGAAAAAATTAACGAATAAGTCGTATAACAATGTATTTAGGATCGCGTTAAATCGCGTCTTTTTCTTAAGGAAGGAGATATTACGTACTAACTTACTAGAGAATATTGCCTACTTTCCCATATTCCCTTCCACCCTGGATGAACAGTCGGACTCATCCTAGAATAATTAGGTTCAATTCATAAATTAAACTAGTACTCGTACATTATTATAATTCTGTCGCCTGCAATAGTTGCTTGCAATTATAGTGCAACCAAACAGGGCCTTTATTAGAGTTGTAGCATCGCTTTTCTCTCGAATCTTTTTTTGTTGCCTTTACTACCAGAAACAAAAGTCTATCTAGCATGCTATGGGAAACGTCGCCTACCTTACTTTTTTTGTTCTCTACAAACGCCATAGTCAAATATCGAATAAACAATTTTGTTAACCGTTCGCGCAGTGCTGGCAATTCGCGAGATTTTCTCTGCGACAGAAGGTTTCACAATGCCAGCATTGTGTTCGCGGAAGTCTCAAGTATAGGTCGTGGCTAAATCAATCATTTCTAGATCTAATGACCTTATGTCATAGCATCGCTTATTTTGTATAATAAATTATATAATTCACCTTATTAATTAGATCTTTATATAAATATTGTATCTCTTACTTAAATATTGTATCTCTTTACTCTTACGTAGAGAGAGAGAGAGAGAGAGAGAGAGAGAGAGAGAGAGAGAGAGAGATAGAGTAAGAGAGAGAGAGAATCAGTAAGCAAATCGCGAAACCAGAAACTCCCCCCAGCGGGCGAGAATTATTAATATAACGAGTGTCAAACACGGGCGGAGTTGCATCGAAGTCTCACCAATCTGTTTCTCATATATTAAATAAGATTGCGTAAATATCTGTCAACATGTCTTGATGAATAAAACAATGTTCCGGCATATGTTCGTTATAAATATCCCATTCTTTCCTATATTCCTGTTGTACTCTGCTTAGTAACCGACCCGACCAGCCCTGGACGTAACAATATATTGCTGCTACTATTTTTTTAGAACAACAAGAAGACAGTCGGTGCCGAAAATAGCTATACAAATTTTGATAAAATTAATCATTTATTCTACTAGTTCTTTCTCCTTCTCTTTTCTTTCTATTGCAAGGTATATTGCAACACTCTTCTACTTTTCCACATTCTTTTAATACTTTATATTTATCACATTTTACTCTTTTTCCTTGTTATAATTTTTGTATTATAATAGTATATTTATTCATATTCTTGTAGTCATATGTTCAGCGCTTGAGTGGATTATATCCCAGAGCGCCTATAAACAACATTTCTTTCTTTCTTCCTCCCTCTCTTTATTGCCTCTTTTTTGTTTAAAAACTTATTTGAATGGAGGTGTTTTGGAGTTGGTTAGACACGAGAGAGAAAGAGAGAGAGAGAGAGAGAGAGAGAAAGCGAAAAAAAGAGAAAGGAAGAGAAAGAGAGAGACTGCAATGCTGCACGAGGGATGAGAAAGATCGCGCACCGGGAAAACGACATATGCTTGACGTACGATCCCGGAGGGTGGCTGGGATTCGAGCGCGGTTAACTATCCGCAGCGATGGAGGCAGCCACGTGAGTTAACTCGGCGAGACAGTGTGCGATCCGGTAACGTATGCATCAGCTTCCTGACGATGCGTTACCGCCGCTTCTTGCATCGCGCCGCGCCACGCCATGCTAACGTATATCAACGCTGCTTTCGCCCAACGGCCACGACAATGGCCGCTTCGTGGGGGCTGCCACCCTTCGACGCGAGCGAGCCGAGTTTATTATCGGTATAATTTCGGCGAGCGTACGGATAATAGCTCGACGTAGCGAAAATAGCTGCGAAAATAGATGCATCGGCGGCGCGATATTGCCGAACGATCGAATTCCTTCCCAGTTAAATGAAGACATTACTCGCTCCACATTTATTACCGTCCACCCTTCCGACTGCATTAAAATCCTTTAGCGGCGGAAATATCGCGTGAAAATTGCATGTTGTTTAAAAACACCGTGAAAAACGACTGTTCAAAACGAGCAAAATATATTATTGTTTTCGTCGACGAACAATTGCGCTGGAAACGGCGACGCCGATGTTGATTTATCGCGAATTTCGCTCAAAGATATGTTTACATCGTTCGCCGGCCTGGCGTTTTTTCGTTCCCGGCATTTTTTCCCCGCTCGTGCGCGACCGAGAATTGCACGTCACCGAGAATTATATACACCACCTTGCCGTGATCGTCGCGCCACGCGCATAGTCGAGGCCGTGTGGAAATTGCGAGCGGATACCCCATCGACGTACGGATATTGCGGTCGCCTACTTTCGCACGAAACTGCATTTTTATCAAGGTGTCCCCGGTGGCTCAAGAGCGACGCGATCGACGGACGAGTTTCGCTCGTCGCCGCGCGTCGGCGAGGACGTCGTCGTATTGTCCGCCCCGCCGGCGACGGCGGCGGCTTCCGGCTATTTCGCTGAAACGCGAAGCGCGAATGCTATCGCATTTCCGCAGGATGCAATACGGCCAGCAGAATAGCGGCGGTGTGTAGGAAGAACGGAGAATTGGTTGATTCAAAAATGGAATTAGACCTGGCGAGGCAATTCTCGTGCGGAACACGCAACGCGTGTGCCTGTATATCGATTGCACCGCTTTCGCGCGCGGGATACCGTCGAGGAACACCACTGATCTCACTGACCCGCGAGATTGCGAATTTTTTTTATCCATTCAGTTATTTTCTGTTTAACAGAGAGATGACGTGAGTAACTCGTACTTACTCGAAAGCCTTAACCCTATTCTTTGAATTTCTTTGGAGTGTTTAGAACTAGAGGTCAATAGAAAGAGAAGAAATACCACGAGAACTGTTATGAGAAGGAGAGGAGAAAACCATAATTTGTGAAAAAAAAATTTACAATATACAACCCAGATAGGAATTTAAAAAAGGGCTTGTAAAGGCCCTAGATAGTTTTTCCCCATTTCTGTTTAGGCGCTATTCAGGCAAGCCCGAATAAGCTCTGTACAGAGATGTAACGCTTTTGTAAGTCAGGGTCCGATTTGTAAATCTGACGAGGCCCTATTCTGGCACGCCTATGTAAGCCCTATCTAGACACGCCTAAGTAGAAAAGAATATTCTTTTATGTATATGAATATGAACTACTCTTTTCTAATAGAAACTATTCGTAAAGGTCACACAGCGCGCGCGCTTGCTAATTTGAAAACTTTAGATTACTTGATTCCAATGCTACATCACACTTAAAAATTCTCTCTGACACTGGTGGGACTCGAACCTGGACCTGCCTGAAACACTTCTGGATTATGAATCTGTTGCCTGACACTACGCCACTTCTTCGATATAAGCGTCTTACATTTTGTCCATATGTGTTATGATTAACATAGTAATATAATTTTTTGATAATATAACAATAAAATGATATAATTTTAATAAAAATTATATTTTTCGTACTTTTATTGTTAATTTAGCCATTAGCTAATGAGGTGAGGTCTACAAAATTCCGCACTTCCATTTCAATATTTTAAAATTTTTATAGTAAAATTTTTTTATTGTTGATTGTTATTAAATAAATAAAGTCATGAAAAACTATAAAACTTTGAGTAATTATAAAATAATTATAAAGGAGTACAATTAAAAGAAGGAAAAATCTTACCATATAAGATTTTATTAAATTAATTAAATTTATATATAAATATATAAATCAACGCTTATTATAAGCGATTTCTGAAATATTTTAGTGAAAAAGATTTTGATAAAATGTTTCACAAATATTTCTAAATTATTTCAATGTTATATTTCAATATAATTTCCAAGTTATCTTGCGGAAAGTTTGCTGTGGAACCTTATGTGGTCACACCTTATTTGGAAGACTGTATTTTTGAGAACCAAAATAAGTATTTTGGTTTTATTTAAAACTTATGTGAATTTTACTTCTGTCTAAGACTGTAAACTAAAATTCTGTAAGACTTTAAACTATTTCAAAAATTGAATAAACGAGACCCTGACTGAATTATATAAGTACATGTCTTATTATGTTGATGTCTACGGACATCCACATCTGTGTCTATTTTGGGTCTATTTACGAATTTTCCTTTAGAAATCCTTGGCCTTACGTAGGCCTAACGATGGCAGGACTTATTAAGGGCATCCCCAACAGCGCCTATTCAGGGTCTGTTTAGGAAATTCTACTCAGAATTTGCCTTTATAAGCCTTTTCTAGGCACAATAGTAGTAGACTATGTTAGGGGAATCCCAACAGTGCCTATTCAGGGCTTGTTTAGGAAATTCTACTCAGAATTTGCCTTTATAAGCCTTTTCTAGGCACAATAGTAGTAGACTATGTTAGGGGAATCCCAACAGTGCCTATTCAGGGCTTGTTTAGGAAATTCTACTCAGAATTTGCCTTTATAAGCCTTTTCTAGGCACAATAGTAGTAGACTATGTTAGGGGAATCCCAACAGTGCCTATTCAGGGCTTGTTTAGGAAATTCTACTCAGAATTTGTCTTTGTAGGTCCTTTCTAGGCGCAACAGTGGTAAGAGCATCCCCAATAGTGCCTATTCAAGGTCTGTTAAGGAAATTCTACTCAGAATTTGCTTTTGTACACCCTTTCTAGGCCCAACGATGCCAAGCCTATTTTAGAGTATGCCTATCTAGACCCTTTACGGACTTAAGACATGCCCCGATAAAATCCTACCCGGGAAGGTGTCCAGTAACTCATAGAACAGCCGCAGTGTACAAGTAGATTAGATCAAACTGAACAAAAAATGTCTCTATCATTTTGCGAACAACCATGTAAAATTTTGAATTATTGATCCAAAAAGATTCATGATTGGTCACGCACGATACAATAGATGAGTTGTGATGTTTACCGCCATTATTAGCATTATGTTTGTATTAGATGAAACTGAACAAAAAAGTCCTCTACCATTTTCCAAATGACCACGTAGATGTTTAGTTATTAATTAAAAAAGATTGGTACATTATCGTGTACAACCAAATCTCTTTAATTAATAACTAAATATGTACGCGTGGCCATTTGGAAAATGCTAGATGACTTTTTTTGTTGGATTTAACTTAATATACGAGCATACAGCGGCAGACGTCGCCATCATAGCTCATTTACCGTATAGCGCGTGATCACTCACGAAACTTCTTTGATTAATAACTTCGAATTTTACGTGATTATTCACAAAATGGTAGAGGAATTTTTTATTCAGTTTGAGCTAATCTACCCGTACACTGCGGCTCCTCTGTGAATTACCGGGCACCCTGTATATTTAAAAAAATTATTAAAAAATAAATTCTCCTCTCTCTCTTTCTTCCTCTCTATTAGATACGCGTTATGAAACTCATCGGGAATGAATATTGCAACGCTTAATCAATCGGCTGTACATCGTCACTGGAACACATTCACTCTAATCAATCGATACATTTGCACATACCAGGTGTAGAAGTATGAAACCGGAATTCCCCTATAAATGATGCCAGCGTTCAGTTTAGTGACCGTAAGACCGCTACTGCCGCGCTATTATATTCTCCTAACAGCTGACGAATATTGTCAACAAACATAACCCCAACTTTCATTCTCTAGTATATTTTTGTATAACCTTAAACATGTCACGTTTCGAGCCTACTAACTATGATTTGCGGACAGCATTGATTTTCTGTTATCATTTAAAGAAAACTGCTGCAGAATCACATCGAATGCTTGTCGAAGCTTACGGTGAATATGCTCTTGGTAAATCTCAGTGTTTCGAGTGGTTTAAAAAATTCAAAAGTGGTGATTTTGACGTGAGGAACGAAGAACTATGAACTATGAACTATGAACTATGAACTGCTGAAACCTGGTCAAACCGTCAATACTAATCGCTACCAACAACAAATGATCGATTTAAATCGAACATTGACTAAAAAACGACCAGAATATGCAAAAAGGCAACACAATGTCATTTTGCTCCATGATAATGCCCCATCACATACAGCAAAACGGGTCAAGGAAACGATCGAGTCGTTCAGTTGGGAATTACTACCGCATGCGGCTTATTCTCCAGACTTGGCTCCGTCCGATTATCACCTGTTCGCATCGCTAGGACACGCTCTCGCTAACCAACGCTTCGATTCGTATGAAAATGTGGAAAAATGGCTAGATAACTGGTTCGCTTCAAAAGATGAAAAGTTTTTTTGGCACGGCATTCATAAACTGCCAGAGAGGTGGGAAAAATGTGTTCAAAACAGTGGAAATTATTTTGAATAAAGTATTATTTATCACTTTCGAACAACAGACGTCTTATTTGTATAAAAAAATTCCGGTTTCATACTTCTACACCTGGTATAGTCAGAATGCACACTAAATTTGAATGAAACCTCTACTTTTGCAATTTCAAGTGGCAGTAAAATAACAAAAATCGGATATTGAAAGAGAATACGCATTCGGTTTTCGTATTTTACTCCGAAAATGATGAAATATTTTGTATAAGTACCAGTATAAAAAACAGTAAATATACACAATATAGAACACAGAATATACTACCCATAAACATATTAGGCGGTACAGTCTGTACATATATAATTCTGATAGTCTTCACAAACCGGTTTTCCGCGGGACACGCGACCATACTACGTTTTGCTATCAGTGCTCGTATCGCAGAAGTAACATCTTTTGCGTTTTTCCAGTTTTCCTCGTATCTCTGGTTTTGGTTCTTCAATCTGCAGTATGGCGCATATTGACAAGTGCAGTCCTTTCTGTAACGTTTCTTTCTGCAGCCTGTGTTGCATGTGCGAAGCCATCAAAGACATTATCAGGCTGTCCATAAATTTCTGTCTCTTCATTATTGTATTGTCCTTACGTAAATTATACAGAATATTACTGTTGATAATTTCTTGATCCAAATGCCAAACAATTCAATATCGCCCTCCTCATATAATACGCGATATAACGTTGCAACTCGCTTTTCCATTGTTTCTAAAATCAACGAATTTCTTTAATACATATTACATATAATAAAACAAAACTAAAAAAAGCATGTATTTCACTTGCCGGGCGAAATACATATTACAACATACATACATAACTATAATACTCATTAACTAAATAATACTAACTAACGAAATAACTAACTAAACAATAATAATTAACTAAATAAATAATAACTAATAAAACAATATTCAGGTAGTAATGTAGAATGCAAATAGAATACTTACTATGAATGTTTACAGATTTTTCACTTTTCACAAACATGTTGTGACCCTACATGGGTCTTTTGAGGCGAGACGAAAACTTACCGCAATGCTGGTCGCGCAGAAACTAACAGTTTTGGGCGCCCCTTCGCTCATAAGTTTCTCCAACTCCTAGCATTTTTTAGAAGGGGGCAGAAAATCTGAGACCCTTCAACGTGCTGAGAAATTTCTATGAATAGAAACCGTCCGGACTCGAAATATCATGTAAGGGATAAAAAGAACTTGTTAATACTATTAATATAAGCCCCAACAAAAACTATAGTTTTAATGGAAAATTATTAGATTTTAAGTTAGATAATTCTAAATAAAACAAAATTAATTAGAGACGTTTATGTATAAGCCCGAATTATGGATCAACAAATTATTATACGTAATAGGTCATATGATACTCTATTTTATGTTAATAATGTACACACAATTTACACATACATTATTTTCATTTATATAAAATAAATAGTACAACTTGCTAACGGTTTTACAAATCTAAAAAGTCGGTAAAGTAAATGTTATTCTAAATTTCCTTTTTAAATATTAACAATGTTAGTGAATGTTACTTTAGAATATAATTATAAAAGATAAATAATACAAAAAATGTTGTTCCATTTTTTTCGTTATAATGAGTATTTTTTAATACATTAGTACATCAGTACATCAGTACATCAGTACATCAGTACATTAGTACATCAGTTTATGAACCAAGTATATTTGATTCCCAAAAGTGATCCAATCCAAAGGATTCAATCCAAAATTAGCGCCATTATCTTACTTTTACTATTGCTTCTCGAATGAAAATGTTGCAACTTTTTACTCATTTCGAGTAAGATTTTACTTCAAAAAGTTTAGAGAATAAAAGGATAGTAATAATCTGTGGTATGATTAAGATAAAGAGATAAATAATTTTTATTTATTCTAATATCTCATAAAAAGTAGTAATATCCATTTCAAGGTGGTGAAATATAGGGTTGTTCATAAAGTTCGTAGGAGTTTTTATAAAATGTTCCAGACTAATACTTTCATAGTTAGTTCATAACTTTATTCAATAATGTATTGACTATTTTTCCGCAAGTAATTAAAAAAGAAACGAAGAAAATAAGGTTCTGCCTGGTAAACCCGATACACCTGTGGGTGTATCGAGTTTGAGTTTACCGCGAAAACCTTTACGAACTTATCGAATAACCCAATAAATACTAGATGAGAACCCTATATAAGGCTTTCAGTATGAGTAAAAGTTACTTATACTATCCTTCCAGAGTTATGGTTTCTAGTCTAAGATCGCAGAACTTTGGATTGATGACGTCAGAAGCGAGAAAACGCACGTCTAAAAGTTCTTGTGTACTGTTTCCAAATATAAAGATATTAATGTCATTTTGTCATCATATTTATAAAATGCCCTGAAAAATATCATTTTCATCAATATATAGCTTTAGAATGAACGTGACGAATCATGAGGGAAGGTTAAAAAGGGTAAATTTTACGATTATTTATTGACTGTCAAGGGAATTTTCGGGGCATCTTGCAAATATGCTTAAGTGATCAGAAATGTCATATGAAATAACTTAAGCATATTTGCAAGATGCCCCGAAAATTCTGTTTCCCTTGACAGTCAATAAATAATCGTAAAATTCACGTGACAATGCAATCTTCTCTTTTTAACTTTTTCTCATAATCACGTTAATTTTAAGGCTATATATTGACTGTCAAGGGAAAATGATATTTTTCGGGGCCTTTTACAAATATAATCAAACGATAAAAGTGTTGTTTCATATAATACCTTCTTATTTGTAAATGACACATAAGAATTTTCAGTGTTATTTCTCATTTCCGATGTCACAGTCCAATATGTCCGCGGCGAATGTTCAGGAATCTTAACCCTCCGTAGACACATTGGGTCCATTTTGTCCGCAGTAAATTTTCACCCTTGAAAATCTCTGAAGGGAAGGCTGGATTGTCCTAATCAAGCCTGTAAACATTTGACTTAAGTAGCGATTGTATATTAAAACAGAGACTTTTCAAAAAATATTCCAGAATTTTTTCAGATTTTTTGAAAGCTTAGAACAGTTAAAAAATAGTCGTAGACAAAATAGACCTCCAGTGTGCCCACGAAAGGTGCGAAGATCAAGTGTGCCCAGGAGGTGTGCGGAGGGTTAAACAAAAGTGCGACTCGCGTTTTCCAACTGGAGGAACCCTGCTTGCCCTGTGAATGTGGACATACACATGTATGTTTCCGTTATAATCTGTAACTATCAATGCACCATATCCCGAAAGCGAGCTCAATTATCATCATATAGCCGACTCATTTAACGATTAAATATTAAACGATTAAATAACGGGCCGCAATCGACGTGGTCGCAATTAATGAAATAATTAGACCGTATCCATGTTTGCTCTTTAATGTTGCTCCAATTCTCGGCGTACTTCCTCCTGGCTGTAGCATATGCTCGCGCGCTTCTCACGCTTTTAATTAACTTTGCTGTCTTCCTACCGGGCGCCTATTACCGTTAAATATTATCGTTAATTATGAACGAGATAAAATACAATATGCGTTACATACACACACGCACACACGTACGCACCTGCGCGCACATACGCTCACACACGCGTGCGAATTATCCGCCCCGTCGCTCTCGTGGCGGTATGCGAGGAGCACTCGTCGCGGAGGCACTTCGTCGCGACTTCGCGAAGTGTGAAATTATCACCGAATGAAATTTTCAGGTTTTTGCCGACGAGTCGTGAAATACTTCTCCTCTGCGCGGGGCGCGGGGGAAAGAGAGAGAGAGAGAGAAAGAGAGAAATCGAGAAAGAGGAAGCAGCTCGGGTATGAGAAACGCCGTAAGGGCGGAGGGATGGAGTGTCCGGAAATTCCGGAGAGTTTAAAGTTTCTCGCAAATCAGGTGCTCCGCAGTCTCGACGGTTGCCGGATTTTCCGGGGAACGGTCTGCTTACGGTTAGGACGAGCGCGAGAGGAAAGCCGGCGAGGAGCTGCAAGTTCGAAATAAATGCAAAAATCGCAGCCGTGGATCCGCGCCGCCAGACGCGTCGTTTCTTTCATTGCGCCTCTTAAAGGCGCGTTTCTGGCAACACAACGGAATGGGACGAAACGAGAGAGAAAAGCGCACGACAGTGATGAAAGGATAAATGAATCCTCGCGGTTGCCGACGCTACACGGTCACACATTCTCTTCCTCTCTCTTTGTATCTCTCTCGTGTGTTTCCCCGCGCGAATCGCACGGGCCCGGCCGTTTTGCGCGCCCCGCTTCGCCCCTCGCTCCCCTCCGCAACCCTCCGCAACCCCAGCTCGCTCGCGCGCACGTGACGCCGCGCTGTTTGCCGAACTCGTGCATTCGCGTTTTCCTCACGGGTCACCGAGCATTCGATAGAACCTAGTCGAACCGTACCCTCCGGTCGGCCCAGCTTGCCGCCCTTCCTTCGCCCCCCTCTGTCCGCTTCTCTTCCCATCCCTCTCGTCTCCTCTCTTCTCTTCTCTCCTCTCCTCTCCTCTGCTCTACCCGTTCTGCCAACCAGTCGATTCTCCGCGTAGCTACCCCAATCGCGGACGGCACCGACATCCTCCCCCGTTCCACTCGTCCCGCGCCGTCCCATGAGAATTGGAAATCAATTTAGGAAAACGGTAATAAACGGACGCCAGCGTACGGTCTATGCTCCCGGTCGTACGCGGGCCGCATCGTGCCGCTTGCGGGAATCGCGGCGGCGGCTTTCGAACGGTCTCCTCAACCCCGCTCTGAGCAAAGCGCTCTCGATTTTCCCTAGGAGAAAAACTTTCACCGTCGCGACGCCGTTCTTGCCGGAGATACTCGCCGGGAAATGCGTTGCCGTGCGCTTGTGGTGCTCACGGAATAATTATCGCGAGGATCTATCACGGCGGATCGAGGATTCGATCTGGTGGGGTGAATTGATTTCGGTGAGGTGCTCGTGAAAGGAGAAGCAAGGCATAAAGCACGTAGAAGCTACGCATCACATAGTCTGATACCGCAAAGTGAGGATTTTCCGAGGGATTCCTGCGCGAACGCACGCTTGCCACCCTGTCGGTTCTCTCTTCGCCGTATAATCCGCTGAATGTCGACATAGTAACTGAGAGAATATCCCTTTTGCTCGCTCATTTGCGGCCGGCCGTCCCTCTCCGTTTACACTTTTAAGGGAGAAGAAATTCTTTGGACGAGAAAATTGTAAAACGGTACTTTACGGATCGCTGTGACACTCGTTGAGTGGAGAATGTGTTAGATAGTGAAGACACAGAAGCCAGATGGCACATTCTTTAGAACTTCAAAGTTTCAATTTTTCAGACAATTAATCGTTGTGGTTGACTATAAAAACATGGTGGTTACAAGCTTTCTCTATATTTTTATGCCCGCAAGAATCTTGTATATTCCTTTCTTAACTTAAAAAAATATTTGTTACATTTTAGAAAACATAATAAATATTAATTAATATTTTTTATTTATAAGATGAGCTGTAAATTTATGAATTTCTAGATAAAATGATTTCTTTGACGTTTTTAAAATATCTATATAAAAGAATAAGCAAATAGTTTCTTTATAAGAAGAAAATTAGTTTTTTAATTGTAAAAAAAACTGTGTTTAAATAAATATTTGCTTGTTTTAAAAGTAAATAAAATGCAAGTAAATTTAAAAGTAATGAAATATAAGTATCATTTTATAAATCTAAATAAATTATTTTCTGATATTAAAAGTATATTTTTTGTGTTTCAAATAAAAATTTTTATTATCAGAAAAATTTACAAAGTGATTTTTTTGTATTTTACTTACTTTTAAAACAAGTTATAACGTTTCCACTTTTCCCTTCTCCCGGATTGGCTCACCAACATCCAGGTTCGCGTTTAGGAGAGAGGTGCAGAGATACGTGAGTGATTTTACTTACTTTTAAAACAAGTTGTAACGTTTCCACTTTTCCCTTCTCCTGGATTAGCTCGCCGGCGTCCATGGATTCTAAAAACCAAAATATGAACATACTGCAACATAGCCGTCTTATTTGGGTACCGCGGGTCAAATTGGTTGACAACTTAGAGTAAGAAGACTATCTATAAAATGTGTATTCTCATTAAGTAGATTTGAAATCTCGGCGAGAGAGGTCTTCATAGCCCCTAAATAGTAGCTAACTTTACCTGCTCTGATATATACATTCGATTTAGTCATTTTGAAAATTGTTACTCGAAACAATATCATACACGTGCAGTAAACTTTATTCTAACTAATATAACACGTTACAAATTTATTCACTCACAAGAATTAATGTCAAATTTTTAGAGAAAACGCACGAAAATGTATTTAACTGTTCCTTGAAATGAAATGAGTTCTTTCTACTTCTTGACTGTAATATTATCCTGATTTTAATGAAACTCAGGAAAATTTACTTATGTTCTAAAAGAAACATTTTGCAATTTCGTTTTCATACGAAGAAAACAGTCATGGTTGCTACATCCACATATTCTGTGGATTTTTAAGGAAAAAATTCATGTAATTTCAAGAGAGATATGATATTAAGTAGGTAATTTAAAAAATATGATATAAAGTTATGTATTCCACACATGGTATGGATATTAAAGAGATATGGTATTAAATAGTGATTTAAATAAAAGTGTAGTATAAAATATTGTTGTTGTTATAAGCCTATATATCTGTATACACAGTTCTCACAACCGCAATTTTTATAATAAATAAAGTTCTCTCTCTCTCTCTCTCTCTCTCTCTCTCTCTCTCTCTCTCTCTCT
>NW_022639555.1:728112-734065 GCF_010583005.1 Odontomachus brunneus | reverse complement strand
TCTCTCTCTCTCTCTCTCTCTCTCTCTCTCTCTCTCTCTCTCTCTCTCTTTCTTTCTCTCTTAGTACATTTTCATATGTATAGCTGTCTCAACTAAAATAACATTGCTGTTTCTCTGTTGTGGTTTGCAGAACAAATGCTATAATTGAGAAATCTGTAAGGTACATCATACTTCATTGACAGTACTGACAGTAGGGATATTAAGCGAATCCTAACCCAGAAAGTCAAGTAACTGTTATGTGTTTATAATAGTTTGAGGGGAGGGAGAAATGATATCCTGCTACGAGGTCCTGGGTCATGAAAATTGTTTAATAATAATACAACCTTTTTATAAATATAAATAACCCTTTTTAAACAATATTTTGCTCTTGCATTTCGTTATGAATTTTATATTTATCCAAGTTTAAAAAAATTTCGGTTCTATTAAATTTTTTTTATTTTTTCTAAATTAACTTGCAAACTCCACCCAAATTTGAAGGAACAGATAATATAGATATAATATTTTTGATAAATGGTCATTTACTACTGTTTTCTTTAAGAAACGTTGTAACACTCATTGAGCGAGCGAGAATTTCCACTTAGGTGAGGATGGCAAATGCAGAAATCAACCTCGAAGAATTTATTCCGTCCGTCAATTAATTCGACGCGCCCAATTGCGACTTCGGCTACGGGACGATGAGAATTTCGCGCGTAGAGAAGGTGCGAATAAGCCGCGAGCGAATCGCTATTAGCTGACGCTGACACGCGCGTGCCGAGATGCAAAATTATTCGAACCGCTTCTCTCTCTCTCTCTCTCTCTCTCTTTCTCTCGCTCGGGGCTCGTCGGCCTGTCCGGCTTTCTATCGCGTCTCTTCTTCGTCTCCCCGAATTCTGAAAATACAATCTTGCCGACGAAAGAGGTAGCGAGCTAATCATGTCTCCTCCAGTCAGCCTCCTCGGTAAATTCGCCTCTCCTCTCGCGCCGGTCTTATGATTCATTTGCACTTTCCCCGCTGCGCGTTTCATCATCGCGCCTCCGTTCGTTCGCGCGTGTCTGACGATTCGCCCCGCCAAGACGAACGCGCCGGAGAGATAAAATTGAAACAAAGTGCCGCTGATCCAATTCTCCAGCCCCAACGAAATTCCAAGTCGGGGGCCGCGCTAAAGACAAACGCCGCGCGCGCCACGGCGCGGGAGATTCGACAAATTGGAAATCATGATTCCGCGCGGGGTGAGGCTCGAGAATAATTCGCGAGGAGATTTTCCGGAGAAGTATGACACCATTCGGATCTCGCGAATTTCGCCATCCTTCGCAGCGGAACGTCTTACATTTCTGCGTCTTTTGTATCGCCTCTCACTACGTAAAGCGAATCATCCCGGTCTGCTGAATATCTTAATACGGCTAATTAGGATTACGCCGAGAGCGCAGCTCATTTGAAATTTACCGAAGGATCGGATTTATTTCTTATTAATAGCTCGAGAGCTCTCTTAAGTTATCCGAAGCGAGAAAGGTGCTCAATGTTCCCTTGTAATTACGCGATACAGAAACTGTGAGAGAGACGATTCAACAGAAATATAGAGAATATTTCTTATTAGTATATATTTTACTTACTATATCTTATTAAAATATTTTAAAAGTTGATTCTTGAGGTTATTTTATGAAGAAATTTTCACATGAACGTATAGTCTCAAAGATCTCAGAAATACAGGTGTTAAAAATTCTCTAACGCGAAATAAATAAAATATACCAAAATGAACGTATAGTCTCAAAGGTTTCAAAAATACGGGTGTTAAAAATTCTCTAACGCGAAATAAATAAAATATACCAAAAAAACTAACAAAAAATAAACTTTTTGCCGTATTACAACTAAAAAATAGATACTTACACGGAAAAAATAACTCCGTTAGTGGAACTGAATTTGCTGTTGTCAGGAAATCAGATAAAAACTCGACTGTAGAAACAGAAAGATTTCTGTAGAAAGTTTCTACAGAATCAATCGTAGAAAGTTTCTACTCAATCAATTGAGATAATAAACTACCCATTCTGACTTTACATCACAAGATTAGACGCCTTAAAATATTGAAACGCAAATTTCTTCTAAATTGATTGCCTTATCGAAATCTATCAAGAGTACTTTTTTATAGATAATCAATAGAATAGTAAGAATCTACAAAAAATTTGATTTCATTCATTGGCGTACAAGTTCGTGACAGTAATATATTATATACGTTCATTATATTTCTATACCATTGACTTTTTACAAAGCAGCGACTATAGATATAAAATGATAGCAATACTCTAGTTATTTACTGATTCGAAAAAAAACCTCTTTCCGTTTAGAAACTGTAAAACCGAAAAATTGGTAACATCTTATATCCCTAAAACGAGGCTTTTGAGACCATATATATTTACATGAATTCTTCTTCACAAAATAACCTCAAAAATCAACTCCTAAAATATTGGACACAGTACTTAAAAAACACTCTTTATATCCGCAAGAAGGAAATTCTCGCTGCTCGTTGGTGCAAAGTATCAGCGCGGATTTTGCATGGAGATCCAATATAACCACTTTATTACCGCGATAGATTTCTTTTCGCTTTGAACTCGTTTCCGCGAGCTATGGTTTCGCCATCGTTTACACGCGCCGGTCTTGGCAGCAACATCGGTAATCCGTCGCGTTTGTCTTTGAGGCATAGACGGTAATTTCGCCCCTGGAATGGAGTCGATCTATTTCCGGTTGTCTCGCGTCTTACCCGCGCGACTTGCACCCTTCTAAGAGAAGAGAGAGCCCTTTCGGGGAGGGAGAAAAGGAAGACTTCGGTTGGCCGGTTGCGGGAATTCCGTGGAAATTCTTGAATACCGCGAGAGCGAATCCATACAGCTCTCTCTCTCTCTCTCTCTCTCTCTTTCACGCGCGCGCGCGAAAGAGCGACGAAGAGGAACGGCGTCGAGTCGAGTCGAGAGGGTTGAGGCGGAACGCAGGGGATGCTGGAGAGATCCTCAGGTGGGAAGAGAGGATCTAGAGTGCCGGAGTGCCGGTGGAGTGGCTTGGAAATGTATAGGCTGCTCGCCGTAGAACCTACACCAATTTTTAAACGCGCAGAGGAGGTATTTTTTACACGGAATGCATTATTAAGACGGATTACATCGGGGGCTGCTCGGCGGCGAGTTATCGCTGATTAAAGTATCGGAATATTATCCATTATACCTTCAACTTCTCGTAATTTTACACGACTTACGCAGGTACCGATATCTCGATGCTTGTTGAAAATCCTATTTGATCTGAATCAATTTAGAATGAGAGAAAACTTCTTTTCTCCTTCTCTCTCTGTCCGTCTTTCTCTCTTTCTTTCCTCCTCTTTTCAAGCAGGTACATATGTGTATATATGTATCTCCCGGCATTACGCGGAGCTTTCGTGCTACGTATACTTTTATCCAAATATCCGAGCGGGAAGCTACTCGGCTCCTACGACGGATGAAGTTAGAGAGTTACCCTATACGCGCACGTCGTGTATGCCTCTATTTCGCGCAACAAAGTGCCGATACCGACATCCCTAAGGCCAAGTGGGTAACCTATCCTTTCTTCCAGGAAAGCCACCGCCCTCGCGAGCCTTCGCTCGCTCGTATGCTCAGTCACATCGGAGCACGCGGAGCGTAACGTTTATTCGCCTTATGTAAATTCTCCGTAAATTGTCGGCTCGCACGAGGCCCTACCCTCCCGGCTCGCTCGCCAGTATCACGATGATTCTACCTTCCGGGCACAGGCGTATCTGCGCAGGGACAAATCCACGTCTGATGGTGATACGATTACATTAACGTTGCTTCTCCAACTACATAACGGAGTGCCGCGCCACGCTGCATCGGCCGAGCTCCCGGCTCTGCGGCGGAATTTATAATCAAACATTTGTACTCGCGCGTACGAAAGTGTTTTCGGGTTTGCGCTTCGAGCGTGCCGCTAATGGCAACAATTTCTTCGCTTATCTCGAGTGAATAATGTACGCCCGAGTGCGCCGCGAAGAGAATCAGAGATATGATCTGTACATATATCCTACTTCTTCTTTTCTTTTTCACTTCCAATTAAGTCCCATCAGTCAGAATCAAATTATATCATCAGGTTTTCTCCCTTTACATCAATTATTTTATAGTCTTATAGGCAAAAAATTTTTGTTAAATAATATTGCATACTAATTATATTATTTATAAAACTTGTATTACATGGCTAATATACAGGGTGTCTCACACTCTCCTTCGGATATTTTGTGGGGACGTAGAATGGGTTGCAGTGAATATAAAAGTCCTATACGTTTTGCGATATTCGCAATAATTATCGAGATATTAATTGTAGAAAATTTGTGAATGATCATGCAGGATATAGTAAATGAGTTATAATTGACGACTGCTGTCGTGTACTTATACTTTAGATCAAATTGAACAAAAACGTCCTCTATTTTGCAAATAATCACATAGATTTTTAATTAAAGAAGATAAGTGCATTATCACGCAAAATCGTGCAAAATAATCTTCTTTAATTAATAATTAAAAATCTATACGATTATTTGAAAAATGGTAGAGGACTTTTTTGTTCAATTTGACCTAAAGTATAAGTACACGATGGCAGTCGTCGCTATTATAACTCATTTACCATATTCTGCATGATCATTTACAAGTTTTCTACAATTAATATCTCGATAATTATTACGAATTTCGCAAAACGGTAGGACTTTTATGTTCACATCAACCCATTCTACGTCCCCACAAAATGCCCGGAAGAGAGTGTGAGACACTCTGTATACTGAGAAGCCAACATTTATATATGAGGGCAATAAACAAATAGCTTCATAAGATTTTGTAATCTGATGGTATACGAATTCACCATACGCGTACAACAAAATATTAATAGAAGTAAAACATACTCCATACTGACATGTATTTTCGACGCTGCAGTTTGAATTACTCGTTATTTCTAATGCTAGTATGGGAAACAATTTTTCTCTAATGTAACTATTATGTGACATGATTACTACTATATATGCGCGTCTATGAGAATTGCGGATAAACAGAATATTTGTAGCACTTCTGGGCAGTGATCGACAATTGTAACCATGTCGATATTATATATCATTTGCACAGAAGCTTTTGCACATATAAATAAATTTATTAAATTGATTCTCTATTGAAGAAAACAGAATTTTTGATTCTCATAAATCAAATTCGATTTTAAGAACTAGAAATGTTTTTCAATAAAAATAATTCGTTCACTGTCAAGTTAATTCAATCAAACTTTTCTTCGTCTAACAACTAAGCAATGTATGAGTATAAAAAATATAATTCAGCATAAAAATTTTTTTATACGCGTTTCAAAGCTATTGAAAAAGTTCCATATTTTTGGAGAAATATGACTTTTGCGAGCAATTTTATTCTTTGTTCACTAAATTTCTTATACTTTCTCCTAATTTATTCTACATTACACTGAGAGAAATGGCTTGGTGAATGACTCTGTACTCGTCTTATAAGACGAAAGTAATATGGTTTATATATCCAATATTCATATCGATATCTGATTCACATATCCAATATTCTGAATACGATGCTTCAACGCATCCGATAGTCGATACCAAGACATTTAGTTGTAGGCATCTAGACAGTTTGGTAATTCTCTCTAGACGTGTAGTACTATAGACGCGATAGTTAATTGTTACTCGCTGCGACGTTTCCTTTTTCATCTATACTAATTTGTAAAGACATCGGTGCTATAAAATAATGGACGCTCAAACCGTCAGATATTTGGAAGAATGGAATTTCTTAAAATATGTCGACAAATTTAGAAATAATTATATAAAGATTATATGCAGTAAGTATATGAAAATTATATATATAACTGTGTGTGTGTGTGTATGTATGTGTATATATATATATATATATATATATATATATATATATATATATATATATATATATATATATATATATATAT
>NW_022639555.1:707703-728102 GCF_010583005.1 Odontomachus brunneus | reverse complement strand
TATATATATATATATATATATATATATATATATATATATATATATATATATATATATATATATATATGTATATGTGTGTGTGTGTAACATTCACCAAATGAGTTATATGCTGTACCACATGGTTTAGTAAACATATTTAAACATCACTGTAATGTTATTTAGACAATGCGGTCACCAGATGGTTTGATATCATTGATTAAATATCTTGTTATACGATTATTCACCATACCGTTTGGTAAACCTAAGTAGAATTCTGGTTAGTATCATCAAACATTTCCCTCAGTATATAAGTAAGTCTTAGCTGGGCAAGACTATTATGACATTTTTTTTATTTTTGATGAAAAATGAATGAAAAATGAATGTTTATATTTTCAAGAAAAACTCTCTGTGTATATAAAATAAAAATATCAATATTTGGACACTAATAACACTGTACCTAACTCTGAACATTGTTATTGTTTTGGTTTTTAATACTTTTAATATAAAATATTTTGATCTTTAATATTTTCAATATAAAATATGTAATGTGTCTGATAATTATGACTAAAACTCTCTATACTAACGCACGCATTGAATGCAGTTAGAATTAATCAAACTAAACACAAAATTTCTCTACCATTTCGCGAACAATCATGTAAAATTTTGAGTTATTAATTAAACAAGATTAACGATTGTGTGTGATCACGTGCGATACAGTAAATGAGCTGTAGTGACGTGTGCTTATACATTATGTTAAACTGAATAAATGTCCTCTACTATTGTGCAAATGACGTAGATATTTAGTTATTAATTAAAGAAGATTGGTACATGATTGAACGCGATAAAACGTCGCTTAAATATTCATGTTTAAAAACTGAAATAATAATGAACGAGAAGTTAGATACCAGAGTTATTAGTGTTCCAGCACTTTTTTTTTTTTTACCTTACACCTCACGCGCGAAAGATTGTAGAGGAAGGTAACCGATTATGAACTGCGTGCACGAACGCACACACGTATGTATGCATGCGTGTGTGGCTGATTGTTGAAGGTGTCTAAATTCGCTTCCCATAACAAGCGAATGAAAGTATAACCCATCCCTATAAGTGTACCTCTATCTACCGAGATGGCCAAAGAGGGAGAAGAAGAAAGAGGAAAAAAGGAAACGTTTACGATGCTGTTCCGCTTTAATGCGCTTTCAGGTCCTTTGTTCTCGCTACTAGCGGCTTTCGGATAGCGAAGACGCTTCGACGACTGTTGTGTAGTCGTTCGCACGGATTACGAAGATTATCTAAAGCTCTTGTTAAAGCACGCGGTAATTAATCGCCAAGACAAATTGCTTACACCGTCGTTAATGCGGACTATCAGGATTATCCGGAAGTTCTCGCGCAAAGCGCGAACGTGAGCGCGAGCTAATTAATCGTTGCAGAAAAAATCCGAAATAGCAACACTTCCTCCTACTCCCTGTCAGCCCTCCTCCGCTGTTCCACTGCACTCTTCCGTGACGGAAGATTATTAAAGATGGCAAGCCCCGGATATCTTTTTAATATAAGTAAATCCTCTCTCTTTCGCTGATGTAAGATAACGCGCTTTAATAATATCTCCCCGTGTTCATATATTGCGAGCATATTCGCGTGGCCCATTAAAAAACGTTTAAATGTTAAATTCGCCTCTCTTCACTCTTTTTCATACTTTCATTCACCACTTTCATATTCAGAGTTTTCATTATTACATTAAAGATATATTTAAAATTTCATTAAATGTATATTTAAAACATTAAAAAAGGACTTTAAAGCGTGGAAGCGGAGCAGCTACATTACCCCTAATTCAATTAATAATTCAGAAATCTACAAAGTATCGTGGCCGCATGTTCTAAAAATCAAGATTCAAGAGAACAAGAGGTATCCTTTGGATACCAAGTCGTCTGTAGAGATACTGACGAATCTCGGAGAACCGGGATGCCTGAAATGACATTATTAACGGCGCTCTTATTAAATTAGAGTTAACAATTGTAATTGACGTACCGCTCGCGTTCGCGAACGCAGTAAGGGTAGCTCATTTCGCAAAATTGCGGAACTTGCGCGACGTCCCGCCAGAAATTATTCCGCCCGGTCCCTCTCTCTCTCTCTCTCTCCCCCTCCCTGTCTTTATCTCTTTCTATCTATCTCTCTCTCTTCTTCCCTCGGCAATAACTAATGAGCCGCCTGTCATCGAGAATAATCGATGCGTTCGCGTTATGCCTCCTGAAGACAGAGTGCTCCTCGCGCGACTTTGTCGATTTACGAGCCCGTGGAAAGTACGAGTACATCGTCGACGGGGGAAACGACGTGGCAGCCTTCTTCGGCGATTCCCGACGAAGACGACGGCAGCCAGCCGTGCTGTGCACGCGCAGCCGGTCCTATCCCTGCAAGATGTCGAGTAACTTACATTTCCCCGCGCACCGACTGCACCTCCAACCATTGTATCTATCCGCCCGCACCCCCGTCGTCCTCCATTTCCGCCCTTGTCAAAGGAGGCGGCTATCTCTTCCCCTCTCTCTCTCTCTCTCTCTCTCTCTCTCTCTCTGTCTGTCTATCTGTCTCTTTTCATCCTTCTCTTCTTTCCTCTCCTTTCTTCACGAGTTCGTCTGGCTCGTTCCTTCCCACCTTCCTCGCCCGGCGATGCCTTATTCGTATTCTTATTCGATTTATGCGCCGCGAAATTGTGAGATTCATTACAGAATTACGGTGTAATCTAGATTGGATCTGATTGTGAGTTTCCGTGAATAATGGTATCAGCAATTGGATTTCGCCGGCGCGATCAAACGAACGGTGAATTGAGAGCAATTACGCTAAGGAAATAATGAAATTTCATCCATACGCGTAAAAGGGGTGGGCCTTCCATCTCCGTGGATGGAAGGCGAATCGAAGAGCGGATTAAAGGTTGCCGTTGGTAACCGATGTGTGTGAGAGAAAGTTCGGTTTCACGTTTTCGTCAATGCTCTAAAGTTGATTGCGCTTCATCGTAGTAACAGCGACGAACAATGATCAGCGGAGACAATCGGGTCGTATCAGCACCTAGTCTGAAAGACAGTCGCACGCATAGGTCGAAAAACCTGAAGAATCGGGAAACGTCGAAGCGAAAACAAACTTCTGACACCCACCCGAATAGAAATGTAACTAACCGACCTGAGTTAGAAGCTAGTAGCCAACTAGTACAGGCTAGATTACATTTTCCACCTTGTTACTGCTTATTCACTGAAATATAGAATCTGTTTTGTGATCTAACTTGTCAGAATTGTCAGGTTCTGGAAACATCAATGTACCAATTCGAGAGATCTAATACGTCATCTTCCGTCAATTTTAACAACATAGTGCGCCATATAACGCCAAATTTGAAAAATATTTTTGAAACTTGAAAATTATCCATTTAGAAAGTTTCGCAATATTTACAAATTGAATGCAGTAGATAAATAGCAATGCACAAATTTTAGATGATTAAAAAGGTATTTAACTGTGTTTGCATCTATTTTATTATCAAAGCCAGTTGTAATATTTATAAAAACATTTAAACATTTTATAACGTAATTTTAGAGTATTAAAACTATATATACATTTTATATTATAATTATTTCGTAATTGTCATACAATTATATATGGTGAGTAATAACTATTGTCATTTTGAACATCTTCGAGACAAGACCAAAAAGTGATTTTCAGATTTTCGAAACTATTCTACTTGGAAAAAAAGTTCTTTATAGTAATAACCCCTTCTTTCTCCTAAGAATAACTTCGAAGATCTTAAGACCATTTTTGTCTTTTGCTTTGAAGATATTTTAGGTGACAATAGTTACTGACTCGCCCTGTACACATCGCCATTGGCATTTGAAAACGAAGTAATAAGTCAAAACTGAAGTCTGTTATTTCATGAAAATTTGAAGAAAATAGCAGTGAGAGCTTTATATTTGGCTGGCAACTAGTTATGATTTTCAGTTAATAATTAATTTGCGTCTCATAGCTGTGATTTATTTCATCGGACCACCAACTAACTTATTTATCTAGCCATTAGGAGGAGAGTGAGCGTTACATTATACTGGCTGGTGACGATGTTAAACACAAATTTAGACAACCACGAGGGTCAATTTCTGCCTGGAGTACCTTCCCTCCTTCGATCGCCCCAACCCCTCGATCGTCTCTACTCCATCGTCCCTCCTCGCTCGGGAGGCCGCAGATCCTCCCCGGTTAAGTAACAGTCAAGCTTCGTCGCGCGACAAGCTTTTCGAGCGGCCGCGGGACCGCACGGACCGCCGCCGAACTTTTTGCGAGGAGTTACTCGTGCGGAGCACGAACCCTGTTATCTTCGGACGTGTCGAGTTACCTCGTTAACCAACAATGGTTCCGACACGAAGGCAGAGTCCCTTCGTCCCCCTAACCCCCTCGCCCAACCCCCACCCGCCCTTACCGATGTGCCACCGTCGCGTTTCTCGCTCTCTACTCTCCGTTCTCTCTTACTCCAACTCGTAGCTTCCAGTCGAAGCGTTGCGGAGGCAACTTTTCACTTTACGACGCCGCGCTACGTGCAAACGGACGCAGCTCGTTGCGCGAAAAATGGACCCGCGGCTGCTTGATGGCCCCTCGCCGACGCCGTTATCGTTTCATTCGCGCAACGTCGACGTCGGCATCGCCGTCTTTTAGAGAGAGAGAGAGAGAGAGCGGTTGGTGCACCCGTCGGGCGCGATCGAGCGTAATGTTCGCGACGTGAGGGACGTCGGTTATTTCTCGGTTCGAAGATTCCTCCTTTTTTTCTTTCTTTTTTTTTGTGAGAGAGAGAGAGAGAGAAGGCGAAAAAAGCAGACGGGAGGAGAGGAAGAAAAAGAGGGAGCGGGGTTGGAAGGAAGGAGAGTAGTGCAGTTTTTCCGTATGCATGAAATCGCGGCGCCTTCCTCCCGCGAGATTCCGTGGGATTTTTCCAGATGTGCCATCTTTCTCCACTCTTCTCCGAGGTGGGATCGGGGTTGCGGGAAAGATTAAAATACCGTAGTATCGCCATTTTTTAAAACTACGTGTCTCTGCCATTTGTCAGCTTTCTGATCGTGAGAAATATGAAAAATCTTGAGAAAATCTGAACCACAGCGCCGAGAAATGTTCCATTAAATAAACAAAATCGTGCCTCTTTCGAAATTCATGTACTCTTCAGCAACAGCGATTTCCCCCCGAGCGAATTTCTTGCTTTGCAAATTTAGATGTGCGCTAAATTAACGATATATAACAATTTAGACCTCATATTTTCTCCGTCTCTCAGTCCGACTGCGAATAATCGCTACGACGGTGAAATGGAAATCGCGATAGCGAAACGATGTCATCCGCAATGTTATTATTATTATCGCATACCCAGTCGCTTACTTCTCTGTGAAATCAAACGCCGTACACAACGTGCTATCGAGATGGAATAATTAGTGACTGTACTATAATGTCACTTTTCCACGAAAGTTTCACAGAAAATTCTCGCGTGCGTATGTCGACATTCGTCAAGTTCTCTACGATGCCTTTTTTTCACTGCAATCAGAATCATCGCAGATTTCCACGTGATGGTGCCTATGTTTTTCAAAATTTTACGATAACAACAATTGAGATTTATTCCTTAGAATATTCTGAAGTAATTTATACATATTTTAAATGATGTAACTGTTTTCATGAATAAGGAATTAATGAAATTGTTAAATTAAATTTTGTCCCAATTCCTTGTCCTTTGGACATAATAACAAAACTCTTCATCATAGGATTACGATAAAAAATTGCAATAAGATAGTTAGATTTCAAATTGGATATAGCATCCACGAAGTGATCAAAGTTATTCCGATTTTGCCAAGTATAAGTTTACAAAAGTTAAAAAAGTTCTTTTATAGAGCTTCGATAAAAAAAAGAAGAAAATTTTATAACTCAGAAAACACTAATTAAAAGTAACATTACATCAATATTATAATTCACAATAATGTAGGTGTAATGTAACATGTGTTGTATACATCGAGTTGAACAGGAAATTATAACATTGATACAATGTTGCTGTTAGTTAGTGTCTGCTGGAAACGATATGTTTGGATTTGCGAATCAAATATATTCATGAAGCGAACACGGAAGCGTCCTTGATTTTAAAGCGATACTATATATAAATAACATCAAAAGTAACGGACCAATCAACAATTACGTCACGCGAAATTTGAGTATTTTTTTGTCTCCCGTTTCTCTTCCTTTCTCGTCATACTTTGTCATAAAACTTGGGCTCCCTTTCAATATTACATGTCATGTGGAATTACCTCACTTCCTCATATAGAATAATAAAAAATAGCTTATAATCATATTGTGAGTAATAATTATTAGACCGCGCTATTATCTTTTCCTAAAATACTAATAATTTTTAGATATAATTTTAAATATAATTTTTATATATAATTTATATATAAAAATATAATTTTTATATATAATTTTTAGATATTATTTTATTTTATTTTACTTTTTATTTTACAAATTTTATTGTAAAATTTATATTTTATTTCATAATTTTAACTGGTAAATGTTATTTTAAAAAAATATAAATATTTTGAAATTAAAATTTGAATTATAAACGCTAAATTTTGTTATTTTTATATAATATAATGTTCTGAGGCAAAAATTCAAATACAGAATACGTGTGACGTTCAATGACGTTTATTTCCCTCATCTTGTCATCATAGACCGTCATGCAAACTTATAAATCCACCCTCCTTCCCTCATTTTGATATGACGTAATTTTTGAATGCCTCCTAAAAAACAAAAATAAAATTGCTAAAAGTTAAATAAAGATGTAAAGTTGACTAATTCACAAAAAGTAAATGAAAAAGATTTTCTACATTATACGACGAAAAAAGAAATTACAATAAAATGTCTGGATTTTAAATTGAATAAGACGTTCACAAAATAATTGGAGTCATCGCGGATTTTATTGCATGTAAGTTTACAAAACTGAAAAAATGAGATGACGATTATATATATATATATATATATTATAACGAAATATTTGGATTTCAAATCGAACATATTACGCACGAAACGGACGCTATAGATGTTATCATGATACCATATATAAATGATATCAAAGTTAAAAGCAAAAAAAATAAAGTTTCTAAAAGTTAAAAAAGGAGAGTAAAGTTTCCAAATCAAACAAAAATAAAAGAAAAAATTTTCTTTACAGAACAACAACAAAAAATTACAATAAGAAGTATCTAGATTTCAAATTGAATATGGCGCCCACAATCTGAGTAGTCACGGATTTTGGTCGAGTTTTTTAATTCATTGATGGATCCATCGCATGATGCGCAATGCAATGTTTCGCTGTATTTACGCATCATGCAACGGATCCATCGATGAATTAAAAAACTCGCCTTTTCTCGTGTGTAAGTCCACAAAAGTAAAAGAAAAAAGTCGCGTTATAAAACAATGATAGAAAGAAGAAGAAAATATTATAATGAGACACACATTTGGATATCAAATCGAAACGTCTGCAGTGACTCACAGTCTAAAATAAGAGCAATTCAGAGTCGGAATTGGTGCTCAATGGCTCAATGGCGACTTGAAAAACACGCGAGGGGATTGACACCTATATTTGACGTGATGGTGAAATTTATACCGCGGCCCCGCAGTCCGCCAGGGAGCCGCCCGCCATTCTTATCGGCCGGTGGAATGCCTAATGAGTAATTTACGTCGACCACGCGCGGCCGCTCATCGGCAGTCGTTAATCACGCCCGGCGAAATATTGTTATGCCCGCAGATTGGGTGTATTATTCGGCTCAGGCGCGTCATTATTCGCGCGAGCCATCGATCGGCAGCCGAGAATTATTAAGTATGCGCGCGACAGATTGGACATTACATTCGCATTACGCGATTGTAGCGGGCGCTATCGCGATCATTAATCTCGTGTCGGCGTTACAACATCGTCATGGAGAACGTCGAACCGGCCGAAACGAAGGGCTGACAGGCCCCTACATATTTCAACCTCCGCTCTCGCCGCCAAACGCCCGCTGCTCTCTCGGCAGCCTCGGCGGCTTCGTGTGAAGAATTGATAATGGAACGGAAGCGTTTACGGAAGTACAACCTCGTTATTATCGGCGGCCTAACGCGTTACACGTAATTGTCCTCGCATCAACGCGTTATCGCGTCTCGTTGCAAGCATCCACTGCATTTGGTAGCAGGTCATTCCATCGTTTACCATTTTATCGTTGAACATTTATGCGTGGGTAGTTATTCCTCAGATATTTCGTCTATTAAGGGGACTGGAGGGTCAAATTGCCTGAAAATCGTGCTTGTTCTTTCATAATTTTTCATGACAAACTGAATGAATATGCGAAAGTGTTATTTTGACGTGTATTTATGTAACATAAAAAGATGAAAAATATAATTTTGATGATCAAATACTCAATATAAGTGTATATGGTACATGCAGTTAAAATATATTTCGTTTTTCTTTTCAAGGTCGTCATTTTGCAGTAATATCTTGACTCTCGGTGGTTCAATTAAGCTGAATTTTAGGAAAATTAAATTGTCGTTATCGTGTGAACCACTATAATAAAAATTAAATAAAAGTTAACAAAATTGCAAATATCTTAAAAGAATATTATTAAATTTTCAGTTCTTTTATAGTAAAAAAATTAATATTTCAAAATTAAATATTTTCACGACTTTATCAGTAGTTTACACGATAACGACAAGCTACGGAAATTTTCTACCTAAAATTCAGCTTATTGAACCACTGAGAGGATTACTGCAAAATGACGACCTTGAAAAGAAAAACGAAATATATTTTAACTGCATATACCATATACTTATATTGAATATTTGATCATCAAAATTATATTTTTCTTTTTTTATATGTTGTATAAATACACGTCAAAATAACACTTTTGCATATTCATTCAGATTGTCATAAAAAATTGTGAAAGAACAAGCACGATTTTCAGGCAATCTGACCCTCCAATCCTCTTTTCTCATTTTATTCTCATTTGGCGGAATAAAAATTCAATTTCTTTTTTATTGCATATTTTGAAAGTATGATATCTGAAGAATATATTCCTAAAATATATTTCTAGGTCCAAAACATTCTTTTTGAGAAAATTTTACTCGATATTATATAATATATGTAACGTGATGTGACCATAGATATTAAATTTTCCTCAAAATATGAAGGAGGATGTCTCTAAAATGGCATGTCTGGGTCGAATAAATTAACGAAAATATAGTTAATTCAAATGAGCGCCGATTTGGTAATCGAGTAATAAACGTTTCTATCGATATCGATTAAATGTTAACCTGAGTTTAAATCTTCGCCTGGATAAAATTTTAAATTAAGATTTAATCGGCTTTGGTAGAAATAGACATAAATCGGTCATACCGAGTCATATTTCTAAACGACAGTCTTGGGAGTCTTTCGATGACAGGTTGTCTCAGAAGAACCTTCGAAGCTCTCGTGAAGGCAAAATCGTGGAGGATTGAGATGAACATAAAAATCTTATTTGTTTTATATTCTCAATAATTGTGAATAATCACGCCAAAATTTTTCTCTCAGTGTGGGTATAAAAATATACACGGAAGCTGTCTCTATCATGTCTGTATATAGTCAATCACAACAATTACTCGTTTGAGAAGTTGTAACTTTGGAGTTCTAAAGTGTGTTATCTAGTCTCGGTCTCCCGAAATCATTAAACTGTAAGATATCGACAAACTTGCGACAACTCGAATAATTGGAGTAAGACTTTTAGCCATCTGCAAGCGCTCCAGCGACACCTATAGAATGTAATAAAACTGACGTGCGAGAGACAGAAAAGCTCTCTTCTTCGCTGCCGAGCTTTCAAACGAACTCACGCGCATTCCGGTCGCAAGGACTAAGTGCGTAAGCAAATCACAGAATCTCTTACTTTCGCGCATAAAGCTGCGAGTTGTGCAAACTCATTTTGCAAAGACATTCACCAATAGACCAATTTGTAAAGTACCGCATTCATCAAGTTGTTCATTAAATATCGAGTGATTATATAGCTATATAGACTTACTCTCTTCCTTTTCGGCATCCCGACCATACAGAAATCACGTGAACAGTTAAGCGGGAAGCACGCACTCTTGCATGAAGACATAATAGAGTAAACTCGGACAAGATGGCCATACTTTTTTAAAATGCAAAATAATATAATTCTTATTGTTATTTCTTAATAGCGTTTAGCACATTACTTCACTGAAGCTTATAGTACACAATACCATCAGAGTTAGAAGAAAAATACTTCAATGAAATTATTTATTACAAAAATATCAAAACATGATCATTGACCATTTTATCTAAATTTTTCAGATTAGATGGCCATAAAGGAATAAATAACCCATACATATTTTATGTTCAGGATTCTGTACCTATTATTTTATAAAATAATAAAAAAAACATAATTTGACATATTTATTTTAGGATATTTAATATATATTATTTGTAGAAAATATAATACCCATATAAAATAGAAACTTCTATTGCAAAATTTAAATTCTAAATGCAATCTTTTGATCAAAACATATTGCACATAAGATTTAATTACTGTAATATTGAAAATAATTTTTAAAACATAATGACTTTCATTTTATAAATATTTATAAAATGATAGTGAGCTATCTTACTTAAAATGTGAGTAAAAGACGACTATAGTATTTATAAACAAATAGTGAAAACGGAAATAAAAATGCATGTTACAATTTATATACCTACTTTATGTACCTAACGTTGATTGCGATAGCTTAACTGTAATTTGTTTGACTTTATATCAAGTTTTAGTGGATACATGAGAAATTTTACAAGCAGTCGAAAATAAAAATATGGAATAATATTCATAATCTTGCTATTTCGAAAAATGTACGCACATACACTACGATAAATATCGATTATCTTTGTGACTGATTAGACAAACGCAATGTTTTGCAATTATTAGAGAAATTACAGCCTATGGCCATCTTTTCCGTATGGCCATAATGCCCGAATTTACCCTACACAACGCATAAATGAACCAATTAGAGTCCTCATTTTATTGCCACGATGAAAATGAAGGACTCTGATTGGTCAGTTTTCTTATGCGTTGTGCGTTATGTCTTTATGCAAGAGCGTGTGCTTCCCGCTTTAACCGGTGATATTCGTACTGTGCATAGAAAAGCTCGTACCAACCCATTCACTGTCTTACAAAAGTCTGTCTGAATATGCATGTCGAATGTTGTGGACGGTAAAATGTCAAGCGATAAATAGTAAATAATGTAAACATCTCGTAAATAGTCGTAAACATCTCGAACGATGAACTATCACAAAGAAGTGTCCACAAATAAATGTTTTGTAGAAAAGTAGTATTGAAGTTCATGAAGTGTCCATAAACCTCACATTTAGAGGTCGGATTCGCCTGAGTTAGCAATGACTGTTGCTGGGTCACAGACGTGTGTATTCGATCCCGAGTCGCTGTACTTGTCCAGACAAATCGCATCAATTATTATCGCCGTTACGAAAGTCCGACTCCGATTTCGTCGTGCAATTCTCATGGAAAACTCGTAAACGTCTCTCGCGGAAGTCTCGGGTAAATCCGTCGTTTCCAACGAATCGCCGGCACTTTGGCTTCACGAGTCGCGAACACAAATGCGTTTCTTTGGACAAAAATAGAAATTCATATATAAATAGCAAAATAAGTATATTTTTAGTAGAAAAACTATACATATTAATTTTTGACATCATTAACAATAAGATCACTACGACCCGGACGTTTGTTCTCCATTCTGTATCGCACGAGGAGAATCACTGCGTGCGAATTATGTGTTGACAATTATCTCGTTTGCTTGCGCGGCTGCTAAATATAAATACAGTAAACATAAGCCAAAAAAATAACCGTGAACATAATTCACACGCAGCGGTTTTCCGCGCACGATATGGGATCGACTACAAACATCCGGACTCTAGAGACCACATTCTGAAAAAAAAATCTTAGAAGTTGGTGTAGCAATTTGTAGTCGGTAAACTGCTTGAATTCTAAAAATAGGATAAACAGAGAATCTGAAACAATCAAAAGTACAGGATATTTTGTGTCTAATTTTTGTTTGTTATATAATGTTAATAATGTTTAGTTAAATAATTAGCTAAGTTTAGTTACAGTTGATGAAAGTAAATAACACTGCCAATTTTTCACTGTCATTTTAAAAAATGAGATAAATACACGTATAAGTACATATTAATAAATCAATAAATAAAAATAAAAAGTACATATTTTGGTGAATATTCTACATAATAAATTTTGAGATTAATAATTTCGAATTTGTTTATATATTATATTTCATTTCATTTCAATTATGAGTGATTACTGGATACCGTAAACAAGAATCAATTAGTGTTTATCAAAATATAGATAATGGTGGTTAATTTAGCATTATTAGTCATACAACCCCAATACCAATAATGATTTTTTCGAATTTTGTCCAGAGCGGCCGTACTATGCGCCGCACAGTGAACATAAATAGAAATTTACTGTTGAAAAATCGCTAGAGACCACAATTTTATAGCAATCGGGATGAATTTCTTTTTAAATGTTAATCGATGTAGAAAAGAACTGCCAAGTCCGATTTTTTTCTTAATTGAATGTTGCAATATTAATAAGAATTTGTAAAAAATTATCAAGTTTTGTGAGCCAATCCATTTGGAAAACTTTCCATCTTTTCGCTGCACAGTACAGTGTACTAAGGTTTTCAATATCGCTGATTAGGAATATAAAAATCAGAATTTGGCAGTTGACAACTAATCTCCTGTCAACATAAACAAAATCATTATGTTTTAACACAGTTAAATAATTAGCTAAGTTTAGTTACAGTTGATGAAAGTAAATAACACTGCCAATTTTTCACTGTCATTTTAAAAAATGAGATAAATACACGTATAAGTACATATTAATAAACCAATAAATAAAAATAAAAAGTACATAGTTTGGTGAATATTCTACATAATAAATTTTGAGATTAATAATTTCAAATTTGTTTATATATTATATTTCATTTCATTTCAGTTATGAGTGATTACTGAATATTGTAAACAAGATATATATATATATATATATATATATATATATATATATATATATATGTACGTATATATGTGTACATGTTATAATAGGATATACAAAGTCGTTCAACATAAAATGTAAAGTCAGCATTAAGATCTGATATTTAATAGCTGTCTGTCAATCTCATAGCCGATATGAAAAAAATGTTTCTGTAACACGAAATGTGTCAGTGTAAGATATATTAGGTTTAGGTTGCTGAATACGAATTAAATTCTTATTAATATTGCAACATTTAGAAGAATTTTTATAAAAATCGGGCTCGACAGTTTTTTTCTACATTGATTAACGTTTGATTAAAAAAAAAAATCACCCCGATTGCTATAAAATTGTGGTTTCCAGCTATTTTTGAACAGTGAATTTTTATTTGTCCCCACTGTGCGCCGTGGCGATTTGATTCTGAAATCTCGAAGCGACGTTCGCCACACGGGACGACGTGAGATGCGTAAAAAATTACGAACGATAAGATCCGTAAGTTGATTATGTTTTAATGACGCCGCGCATCGGTAAGTTTTGAAAGATGCATGGCGGACCTGCTTCGTGAAATGCTCCGCGCCGAGGAACAATTTATTTTTCATGGCAGAGGTGCAGAGTGCGCGCTACGTAGGACGGCCGGCTGTCTCATCGCGAATAAAACACAACAACGTTTTCTGCCACGGCGGGGAAAAAGCCCCAGGAGCGTGTAGCTCCGGAACGATCTCGTGTTCGTCAAATTGTAACGCGCCACTTCTTCCGCGATTCGGTCTCTTCCCAACGCAGCGGAAGTGGAAACACAGTCGGATGTCGCGACCTGAGTCTCGTTCTTGTCATTAATATCGCGTACACGGAGAGAATATTGCACTAAAAATTATAATAAAATTAGTAAAATTACAATAAAAGTTAATAAAAATTATAATGCAATTAATAGTACTCCGGGAATAGACTGGCACTATGATGAAAATCATAGGACAAACGTGACCGTAAATATGGTAAAAATCACCATAAATTTAGTAAAACTATCACGTTCATGGTCATTTATACTATATTTTATTATAATTTTCGTAATAATAACAGTCTATTCTCTCTCTGGGGCTATTAAAATTGTATTGTAATTTTTACTACAATATTTTCTCCGTGTACAAAATGGAAATAAGATGAGAACTACCGTCGTGAAATTTAATAGTATAATTAGTAACAACGTCGAATTAATTTTTCCCCAAAAATTCTCGTGTGTGACTTACACATCGCTAAAGCTAAGTGCTCCTTGATATCCAATGACCGATTTTTTCTTGCTACGAAGTGATTAAACTCGTGGCGAATTTAACGCCACGTTTAAATTTCATAGAATATCTTTCTTATCATAAAAACTATGATAAAAAATATTACAATAAAGTAAAAACCACAAAAATATGGAATCTTCAAATTAATTCTTAAGCGACAAAGTAAAGTCAACGGCGACTTTATTATGTATATTTTGTTTAATAATGTAAACCCTCGCTGAACAGTTAAGACTCCAACATTTTAATGCTTTCGTATTTATTTATCTAGACAGCGTAAGCACGACTAGTTGAACTTCCAACCGCAGTCACCTCGTCCAAGTAAATAAATAAATCTTTGAGGTCGTCATACGAGAAACGTTTAGACGATGTTTGAGTTCTTGTTTGTTTTTTACCTGTAATTATTTCAAGTGTGAAACTTTCATTTCGGTTTTTTATTTTATCAGAAAGTTCTTCTAATTTATTTCTATGTTTCATGTTCAGAAAAATATTATTTTATTGTTTTGTTTTTATCTATAATTTTGTTAAGTTTAAAACTTGTATTTTACTTTTTCATTTTATCAAAGAGTTCTCTCTTAGTTTTCTAGTTTCTTTTCATAATTTATATTCATTTTCCTGATAAAAATCTTTAATTTTATATTTCAAAAAGATTATGTTAACGTAATATATGAATATGTTAACGTAATTATGTTAACGTAAATAGTTTTCACGCTTTATTAAAGTAAATGTTTAGTAATATAAATATTTTTCAATGCATTTCATTGAAACTTTATGATATGTTCGTGTCAACGTCAGATACTATGCTGAAAAGATATTTTTTGAACAAAAATTAATTTTTCGTTAAATTGCCGTTTATTTATTCTAATGCGAAATTTAATACGCAAAAAATAAATAGACACATAACTTGTTGGAGTTATAAAGAATGTTTCAAAAGTGGAAGTCAATCACTCGGGAGGTGATTAGGATCCAATAAGAAAAAGAGTTGATATAAACATAAGTCCGAAAATGCGTTATTTTTTTATGTAAGGAAATATTAATTGTACGATACTAATTGTACGAAATTAATTATACGATACTAATTGTACGATATTAATTGTACGAAAATTTATTTTTATCTTGAAATTTCAAGTTGCTTTGCTTTTGAATTTTTTGTTAAAATTGAAAGAAGAAATGGTTTCTGTGAGTTTTATAACATAATTAAAGTCAAGTAAAAACAACGGGCTGCTTTCACACTACCCAGAATGCATCACGTGGAGATACAGTCCGCTTAGCGTTCCTTTGTTTGACGCTAAACGGGCTCTACTTTCACGTGGTGCATTCTGGGTAATACTAAAATAATCGTAAGCGTGTAAGTCCACAAAAATGGAACATTTTCTTCGTCATAAGATTGTGATTAAAATAGGAAACAATATTACAACGTGATGACTGCATTTAATAATAATAATAATGTCAACTTGTGACAACCTGACGGCACGAGAAGTTTGGCAGCTCCCCTCCACCAAGCAAATGAAACAAACGTTTGTTACTTATATCTTCTATGAAAGAATCGTTCCTTAAACACACAAACGAGCTTCTGTTTCTCCCGACAACATTTTTTCGTCACCCGCTGGCGTATTTCTCCCGGCGATTGAGAACGCGCCCTGGAAGTTCACGACCCCCGTGTGTATTCCAACGCAATAGTTACACTTCGTAGAATCGCGCCTGAAGGCGCACCCGCAGCTGTCCGGCGTGTAGGGCCGAGCATGCAGGAGAAATAGCGTCGGCGAATAAAATTCTCCTCGGCAAGGGTGGAAGGTACATATACGTATGTACGGGATAACTCAGCGGTGAATTTTCGCGAAGTTACCCACCCTTTGCAGGTAGGAAAAGGCGGTTTTATGACGAACAAGCCCGCGCGCGCGCGCTTTCCCTCGTCGCTTCGTCGCTTTGCCCGCCACCCTTCTTCTTCATAGTCGTCGCCGACGTCAGGGATGCTTCGGCAATGTGCGGGGACAAATATTTGCCGCCACCTAGTCATCCTCGCGTGTAGAATTTGAATGTCAATAGAGGGAGAGGAGGGTTGCCACACCGCTCTCGTAACGCCGTTAGACGCGGTGGTAGTAAGGGAGACGAGAGAGAGTGTTATTTTCTCTCTAACAATTGGTACTGTACTTTCGGTCCAAAGCACAATTGATGCCCTTCTATGTGAAGTATATAAATATTTTTTTAACCAGTTTATAAAGAGTTTAGATTTAATTAGAGATAAGTAAAATTATTTTTAACTATCAAAAGTAATTATTTTCCTTGTTTAATATTTGTGACATCTCTTTTGATAGTTGCATTTTATAAGAATTTCATTCAATACATTCTAAATAGTTATTAAGCTTTGCAATGCAAGCATAATATAACCTCAATCTTTAACCTACATATGTTTGCAATCGTTCTAATGTAAAAAGAACGACAAGAGAGAGTTAGGACATCCCAAGTAAAGAGAGTTAGAACATTTCTAATATCGAAATATCTCTATCACAATTTTGTAACCTATTATGTCAATTTTAATATTATAAATACAAAATGTTAAATCTTAATTGTTAAGTCTTTTAATACAGGACTTTTAATTTCAGCTCAATTTAAGTTAATTTAAGTTAAATATTCATGATAAAGAGTAATCATCGTAAATTTGGAAGTTTATGTTAAGAATAATAAATAAGCTTTAATTATTAAATTATACTTATTTTTGTTATGTCCAAAGTCTCCCTACCATCTGTCCCGTCTCTCCCTCGTAAGAGGGAGAATTGGGACAAAATTTAACTTAACGATTTCACTAATTCCTTATTCATGAAAAAAGTTACATCCTTTAAAATATATGTAAATTACTTTAATTATTAAATTATACTTATTTTTGTTATGTCCAAGGTCTCCTTACCATCTGTCCCGTCTCTCCCTCGTAAGAGGGAGAATTGGGACAAAATTTAACTTAACGATTTCACTAATTCCTTATTCATGAAAAAAGTTACATCCTTTAAAATATATGTAAATTACTTCAGAATACTCTAAGGAATTAATCTCAGTTGTTGTTGCTGTAAAATTTTGAAAAACATAGACTACAAAAAATAAAATGTCAAAATTGTCCCATCTGTCCCTCATCTTTTCTATCTATCGACACAAGCGCGAAAGCGCCGAAATGCTGGTCCGCCCTTCTTCCCTTGCTCTCCTTTGTCGTTGTCTTTCCCGTTTCTCGCCACTCGGAAGCATTAACCGGAATATCCGACGGGCGCACCTGCCTTCCGGGGTCGTACAAAAGAGAAAGAGAGAGAGATAAGGACTCGCGGTCGTTTCCGCAGAAAGCGAGAGAGCTCCGCGGGGAAACAGCGAGAGCTTTCGCGATTTTACTCCGCAGCAAATACGTTGTGAGACATCGGCCTCTACGCGCAGCTGAACGTGTGACACCAAAGTCATTGTTATGCGATCGTTCCGAGCGGATCGTTCCTACCACGCGGGATATCGAAAGTCGTTGAACGCCTTTTGGTGAACGTCCGCGATCATATTCGCGTTTCGTACGCAACGTTCCGTTGACGCGGTAAGCGCTGGGATTAAGCGCGATCCGATATTAACGTGGGAAAAATTGTGTCGATATGTCGTTATGACATTTTCTAATTGTCCCTTCATTTGGCACTTGTACGGTAACTCATAGAGAAATCGCAGTGTACTAAGTAGACTAGGTTAAACTGAACAAAAAGTTCATCTACCATTTTGCGAACAACCACGTAAAATTATAAGTTATTAGGTGTGAGAATTAAAAATGTCGATTTTATTTTGCTTCAAAAACTCGTTTATTTGAAGAAACCGTATAATATAATTTTATACAAAGTATTCCCCTTTATTGGCTATAACTTTTCTCCATCTTTTTGGCAATTCATGGATACCATCATAAAAGAATTGTTCGTCTTTGAAGGCGATCCATTTATTGATCCATTTTCAGATTTCATTAACATTTCTGAAGTGCTGCCTATAAAGGCCGTGCGCCATCGATTGAAACAAATGATAATTAGAAGGGGCAATGTCTGGTGAATATGGCGGGTGGGGCAAGACATCCCATCGAAGCATTTCTAACGTTTCCTGGACCTGCCTTGCAACATATGGCCTTGAATTGTCATGCTGAAAAATCACTTTGTCGTTTCTTTTAGCGTATTCTGACCGTTTTTCTTTCAAAACACGGCTTAAATTAATTAGTTGTTGTCGACAATGTTCAGTATTAAAATATTTATCGGATTTCAACAGCTCGTAATACACCACGCCTTTCTGATCCCACCAAATACACAGCATTACCTTAGAACTATGAATATTCGGTCTTGGCTGCGATGTTGATAGTTCACTTGGCTTTACATACGATTTTTTGCATTCGGGATTATCAAAATAAACCCATTTTTTACCGCTAGTAATTATTCGATGCAAAAATGACTTCCTTCTGAATCTTTGAAGCAGTAATTCACTGCTCATTAATCGCCTTGCGATGTCTTGTTCTCTGAGCTCATATGAGCCCATTTTCCTTCTTTGTAAATCTTTCCCATGGCATGTAAGCGTTGGCTGATAGTTGATTGATTAACATTTAATGCTTTGGCAAGCTGTTTTTGCGTTTGACATGAATCTTCTTTCAATAAGCCTTCCAAATCTGTGTCTTCGTAATTTTTCAGCTGACCAGAGCAATGTTTGTCACTCACGTTAAAATCGCCACTTTCGAATTGACTTAATCAAGATTCACAAATTCTCTCGGTTGGAGCATATTCACCATAAACTTTTTCGAGCATACGACGGCTTTCAGCAGCACTTTTATTTGAATTAAACAGGAAAAGTAAAACCTCCCGCAAATGCTGTTCTTTTGGCTCAAAATTCGACATGTTTATTGCAATAAAAAATTGTGTTGTTATTTTGACAAACTATGACGTATTAAGTATTGTAGTATGATGACAGGTTAAAATTCAGCAGCTGTCATTACATCAATAGCTGTTGAATATATATGATTAGCGCCTTCTCTTAGAAAATCTACATTACTATCCGAATAAAAATATATATAATAGAGCAGATTTCAAGACTAGTAGCTAGATAGTAATGACTAGATAAGTTTTCTAGCCAGTCACTAGCTCGTGACTGGCTAAATATTCTTACTCAGTCTTTTGAATGTCAGGACTGTCTAGTAACTATACCAATTATATAAATAGTGGCTAGATGGAAAATATTACATAGTAACGAGATAGAAAATCATCGGTAAATCCTGAATAGAAATTGGATATCAGAACTGTCTAGTAACTATACTAATTACATAGACAATAGTTAGACGAATAAAAGTATACAGTAACGAGATAGAAAATCATCGATAACTCTTGAATAAAAATTGGACGTCAGAACTATCTAGTACTTACACCAATTACATAAACAGTGACTAGACGAAAAGGATTTTACAGTAACGATATAAAAAATCATCGATATATCCTGAGTAGAGATTGGACATCAGAACTGTCTACCTACTAGATAAATAAGATAAATAGTAAATTTATGTATAGATAATGACGATATAATACATAAATTTACTATCTAGTGGATAGACAGTTTTGACATCTAATTTTCATTCTGGATTTACAGTACATTGCTACTAGACAGTTACTAGACAGCGTTTGATATTCAATTTCTATTCAGGATTTACTAAATCTTCCATCTCGTTACTGTGTAATTTTTTTCATCTAGACATTAGATAAAACGGCGTTGAGTAAACCATATGTAGCTAATATAAAACGTTTACTACCGACTATAGTAGTGATCTAGCAAGTAAAGTGCCAGATTCAAGAGCCAAAGATCTTCAGGTTCAAGTCCCGAAGTATAAAATGAATTTTTCCAATAGAATGGAAATAATACGTAATGAAGAAGAATTACAGGAAACCAAACTCCCATTGGTGGGGGACACCTCTCCTAAAGATATATATATATATATATATACGAGGGTGGTCTGAAAAGTTTCCGACCTCAACGTGAAGATAGCAGCACTTGTAAATAAAAGCTAGTGAATTTCGTT
>NW_022639555.1:707316-707554 GCF_010583005.1 Odontomachus brunneus | reverse complement strand
TATATATATATATATATATATATATATATATATATATATATATATTCTATGAAGAGATTCATATATATATTCTATACAGAGATTCTATGAAATCCATGATAAGAAAATTGTCTAAAGATTATCAGGTATTCCTGATACAGAGAAAAAAAGAAATTATCGAAGAGAAATAATTTTTTCGTTTTTGCTATCTACTCATTACTGTCTAGTGCAGGCTAGATAATTACAAGTTATCTTTTTT
>NW_022639555.1:707185-707306 GCF_010583005.1 Odontomachus brunneus | reverse complement strand
ATATAAAAAATCATCGATATATCCTGAGTAGAGATTGGACATCAGAACTGTCTACCTACTAGATAAATAAGATAAATAGTAAATTTATGTATAGATAATGACGATATAATACATAAATTTA
>NW_022639555.1:690991-707175 GCF_010583005.1 Odontomachus brunneus | reverse complement strand
CCAACTTTTCTGTGTCATTACTAGACAATCACTACATTCAATTTTTGCTCAAGTAATTCTCACACCTAATATTTATGCTAAAATTCTGAAAAAATTCATGGATTAACTTTAATGTTTATAGAAAGTATTTACATACTTTTGGTATTAAGATTTAAGAAATGTTATATTAAAAAAAAATTATTATATTTCGCGATTTATAAAAAAAGTGAGTTTTTGCAAAAAAAATGTATAACTTTTGTAATTTTTATTATTTTAAAGTAAAAATTTAGCATTTTATTGTCGAAATGTTTACCTTTAAGGAAAAAATTGTCTCGTAAGTCATCTCTGGAAAAAGTATATTTTTGAATATCAAAGTTCCATTATTTTATGAAATTATATGAAAAAATGCAATTAAAATGCAATTAGATGGCGACACTAATTCTATTTATTACGGTACTTAAAAGGTACAGAGCGCTGAATTTTAGTTATGAGTGATAACCATCCAGTATACGAAGGGTTAATATCTGAAAATCTATGTTGTCATTTGCAAAATAGTAGACGATTTTTTTGTTCAGTTTGATTTAATGTACAAGTATACAACAGCAGATGGCGCCATTCCAGCTCATCTACCATATGATCGTTCACCAATATTTTTTAATTAATATCTTGACTATTATTGCGAATTTCGCAAAATGGTATAGGACTTTTGTGTTCATCTCAATCTGCTCTGTGTCTTCCCCAAAAAATTGTGAAAGTGATCTGGGACAACCTGTGTGTATGTATGTGTGTGTGTGTGTGTGTGTATATATATATATATATAATTTTATATAAATAATTTTATACATATAATTAATAAGTAATATTTAGAATAGATGATTTTTTAAAATATAAGAGAAAATAGTATTTTAAATTTACACAGAAAGGAGGAGAAATTTTTGAACTTAAAAAAATGATTCTGCTTATATGCGCAATGATTAAAGATTTAACAGCTATGGAATTTACATTCCTTGCTTGGCTTTTTGGCTAATTTCATGAATGCCACATTAAGATTAATCCTGTAAAAAATGGATATAGAAATGGTAAGAATGTATACATGTAAAGCGTCGCGTTTTCGCTCTGACACTCGGCGCAACAATCTACGGATTACGAATTTCCGAATTGACGGTTAATCATCGGGGAAAAAGGTGGAATTTGTTAGCTTAAGAAAGAATGACACTGAATGAGAATGCACAGAAAAAAGTTGAACGCGAAAGCCCGCTGTTTGATAAGTTACCTGTACAATTAGGATCTCCGAATTTCGTGGAATTCCCGCAGATATCATTCCATACCGTGAGATACCTCGTACACATCGCGTAGAACGAAGGGATTTCCTGCCGTCGATTGTAATCAAATGCTCGTCCGACGTAGAGATTAACTAACCCGGCTACTCACACCGTGACATTCGTACGGGTTGCATATTCATACTTGAATTAGATCGACGTCAAATCGAGAGCTCTTCAATGCTCGTCGTAAATAACTATCTAAGACTGATAGCTTTCATACGCTATAGCTGATAGTTTCCATGCGCTATCTTTATCTAACGATCCGCACGTCGTTTTTTCGCTCTCGTTTTTAACGATTCCGCTCTAGTCTCTATAGGAGTGGCGTGCAAAGTGCGTGCAAGTTAAAAAGAGCAAGTTATCGCGCGCGATATGGATGCTCCAATAAATGCGTTCGGTTGAATAATTATAGAAAGAAAATGTGACGTCCAATAATGGCTAGTGCTGTCCTACAAAGAATCAGTCGACATTCGTCGTTGTCAAAAGATATTGTAGTAGTTCTTTTGACGTACATAAAAAAGTGTATCTCTTGAAAATTTAAAATTAATGAAAAATTTTATGTTAAAAAAATGTATAACACATTTCATATGTCCAAAACGATCTACCCAAATTTTTATGTTAATTTAGAACAACACTGTTAATTATTGGAGGGTCAAATTCAAACCAATTTCTTGAGTTAAATAATATTTAGTTAACTATCATGTGTGTCAAAATTTACTATTTTAACACAAAACATGTGTTTAAAAAAACAACCACATCTAATCAACCCAATTAAAACAATATTAAGTCATTTTTTACTAAAACAAAGGTTACATTATTGTACACATATTAAAAATAAACTAAATTTTAGTCAAATTTAATACATTTCATAAGTTAAATTATAAAACTCCATTACATTAGTTAAATTAACGACATATTTAGGAGTAGTGGCGACTTATAGGAATGATTAAAAATAACTCAAATTGAGTATAATTTGACACTACGGGTTTAACAGTGAGTCATGTCCGTTTCTATTGATCAATAACTGATCAACTTGATCGTTTTTCATGACTTTGATTCATCTGGCAAGCGAGAATGTATCAAAACAAAAGTGACATTTTGACAGCTTGACATTTCATATATACATGTTTTTATCAAAAGATTATCCGCTCACGTGTAATGTACAAAGTATAAGAAGAGTAATAGTGTTAAAAAAAGATGAGTAAGAAGTTAATATATAAAATTATAATTATTAAATTATTAAATTATTATCCGTGCTTGGCTCCTTATAGGCCATTCAAATATTTCTGTTAGTTATTCAAGGAGCTTTCTATAATTTCGGTTTATCTTAAAAGCATTGGCAATAGAATATGCTATCTCTCTCGTATTATAACATTTCTTACGAGATTGACTCTTTCTTTCTTTCTTTTTTTCTCTCTCGACTTACACCTTAGAGAATTTATAAACATTGTGTTGCGAGAGGACTGTCGAAGCTTCGGTGGCCGAATGGAAAGGCGTCCCGCCCGGAAAGTGGGGAGGTTCCAGGTTCGAGTCCTGGCGGAGGCAATTTTTTCGCAACATATAAAATGAATCTATTTCAGTCATCGGTTTAATGGATGTTTTGGGAATATAAATATATATATATATATATATATATATATATATATATATATAAAAGTATATATATATAAGTATATATATAAGTTTGGGATTCAAGGACAGTCTAAGTGTGGAAGGTTGATTTGTACGATGATCGAGAAAATTTCGTGCGTTTGACATGCTGGATATATTATCCTCTCACTATCATCTTAATATTATTAAAGTAGTATTAATATCTAATGGCACTAAGACATCCATGCTTGGCTCCTTATAGATCATTCAAATTTCTGTTATCAAATTATTATTAACACGTATGTGTGAAACTATCCAAAGGTCACTTTGACACATGTTTGTTTTGACACATTTCCGCTTGCCGGATGAATCAACAGTCATGAAAAACGATCAGCTAGAAGCGGACACAGCTGGTCCAAACTTTCTAGTGACTATTAATCTGGTGAATAGTGTAGTATCAATGCAACTGAGTGTACATACAGATACTAAAGAGGATCGTCAAATAGACGCTAACATGATACCGCTATCATCTCTTCACATATGTTATGCAAGTGTGTGTGCTACGTTGTCATTTCAATTTTCTTACACACATAAACATTACTCTATGTTATTTCATAAATGTCGTACTGCCATTTTGGCTCCTGTCTGATCATTTCCGATCACTTTGCATCACGTCTGCAGCAGCTTTCAATTCTGACAACTTGAAGCTCTGCAACTCCATTTTAAAAGAAGGAAACATTCTTAGTAAAAACCGTGTAGATAATACACTGAAATTATATACTGAAATAATATACTAAAGCTACAAGAATTTCATCTAAATATCTCTAACGGCCAAACATACAACCGACATAAGCGGAACATGTAAACAAACAAAACTTACGTACAAAACAAACTGAAATCAGTATTCAAAGTCAGATCTTATATTTAAAGTCGTCTTAAATTCATCTTCGGATAATATACGGATCATTTTATTGGTTACAAAGTATCTAAAGGATAATGTAAAACGGACTTATGTATAAAATCTGACTATGAATATCGGCCTGAGAATCTCCTTTTCTTGAAGTCGGTTAAAAATCGATTGTAATTACTAGCAAGCTAACAAAATAATCGATGACAGGAGTCGCAGTGACAGTGTAAATATCGACTCTTTATCAGAGTGATATCTAACAGATAAGAATATAATAAACAAAACTTAGGCTTCCCTGAATTATCCGTTGCAGTTGTAATACTGTCAGATTATTAGTCACTTACTCGGATTAGTCAGATGCTATCACTTCTGCTCTTATCATAACCAATTACTTCGCCGTGTAGTAGCTTTCAATTGTGATAATTTGATAAGAACGTTATTTCATTATGCCTACCATTTCACAAACAAGTATACAGTCAATTGATTGAAGATTGCAATACTTTTCGCAATAAGTTTGAAATGCATTCTGTATTCAAAAGGAGAAATTGTTTTTCAGGAAATTTTGAGGAAATACATTTTTTTCTGTTGGATACAAAATAACTTGAAACCTTACCGAGTGACAGAACATAGACTAGCATTGAAGTGAAGTTCTATTCTTCTAGAGCGTATAATATAACTTTATATGTGCAAAGATTTCAGTTGATCTCCGCGTACGACGCGGACTTAGGTGGACGAATCTCGCTCTTTCCGAAGGGATATCGCGGTGAATGCTGCTGCGAAATCACGTTTGGGTCCAGCGAGAGAGGACCACTGAATTAAACTCGCTTCATAAACGTGCGATCGAGATCGATCGTTATCGTTTTATCGCTGGCGATAAATATCCAGCCTTTTCTTCCGAGAATTTTCCGATTATCAAGTCTCTCAAGCGTCACTATCTTTACGGAGTAAAGCTCCGTCTATGTAGCTCGCAGAACGCAAGACGCAAGTCGCAAACGTAGACGCAAGATGACGTATCAGCTCGCAGAAGGTGCACGTACCTTAGTCGTATTCGCACTTCACATGACAAGTTAATTCAACTCGAACTTTCTGCAACTGTATTGCTTCTGCAGCTGTGTCTTGCTGGCGTTAACCATCACGGAAGAAAGACTTCGAAGTGAGGTTGTGAGGTTATTGTCTTCGTAGTCAAAACAAACTTAACGGTTTTGTGGTCAGTAAGTTTGTTTGTTACATTGATTACTTAAACATATATCAAGTCTCTAAAAGAACATACCAGATAATTACGTTGGTATATCACAATGAAAAATAATTTCAAAGGAGTCGTTAGGCACAAATATAACTTCTTACATGTGCATATCACTTTTGCGTTCAATGTAAACACTCGCCTTACGAGGTAATTTGCCAACTGCGAGTGAGTTTCTATGTATTCTGCGCGTCTGTGGTCTGCGTCTTGCAGCCTGCGAGTTATGTAGATGAGGTTTAACAACAAACACTTGTTCGTGAACGAATGCTAATGAAAATACATTATGCAATGAATTTATTATATGAAAATCATTATATTGGGCACAAAAATGCAGAAATTTGCAAAACATAACATTTTTGCTCCTTTCCTTGAAATCTATCATACTGCCAAGTAATTTATCGATCTGATGACATTAAAATTTTTATAATTTTGTTATTTAGAAAAAGAATAGAGTGTCTGAACTTAGAGTTTGAAATTCTTAATATGGACATAAAGAACTACCATTTGGAACAAACCGCATTCTAAAAGCGCGTTTTTATTTTTGTTTTTCCTTCCTTTGTGAAAGAAAGAAATTCACATCTAACATCAAGTTTAAATCTAAAGATTCCACTTAAAACAAATTTTAAGGAATGATTATTAATACAGGCCGAAATAGCAGCGACTGTGTCCTACGATATCCTCTGTCAGTACTAAAAATCTGGTAAAAGGTGTTTGGTAGAGCTGCGGTGTATAGGTAGATTAGGTCAAACTAAACAAAAAATTTCTGTATCATTTTGCGAACAACAATTCTAAGTTATTAATCAAAGAAAATTCGTGAATAATCACGCTATACAGTAAATGAGATATAATGGCGACGTCTGCCGCTGTATGCTTGTATATAAGATCAAGCTGAATTAAAAAATCCTCTACCATTTTCCAAATGACCACGTAGATGTTTAGTTATTAATTAAAGAAGATTGGTGCATTATTGTGCACAACTGTACATCAATCTTTTTTAGTAAGTTTCATCTGAGGCAAGTTTCGAGTAACGACTATTAGGCTTTTAGGTCCGTATTAATAGTTACTTGAAACTTGTTTCAGGTAAAATACTCAGATTTTTATTCAGGGTCAGATCCAAGTTTTTCAGTTGAATTATGATAAACGTGACATTTATATTTATAGTTGCGATTCAATCTCTCATCCAACTCTGAATTTAAATTTGAGTAAGAGAGAATGGGAAAAATAGTGACGTGTAATCTATTTTCAAGCTGTCCAAATCAGACGTTTTACTAAAACGATATTTTCCACCATCAAAAATACCAAAAACTTAAATACAAGACCCATAAATCATATGGAATAACAAAATTTTCATAGAAACTAAAATCTGCATTTTGTCACTATTTGATGCCCCAACGTGGGGCAAATGGTGACAATCATGAAAAACTCCTGAACTTCCATTCAGTCTCTCTTTTGACGATGTGTGACTAACTAAAAATTGAAATATAATTTCTTTACTGTCATATATAAGAATTTTATTATATAAATGATGTATAAAATCTAATTTTAGTGAAATAATATAACGCGCTTTTGGAAAGTGACTTTTCAAATTACTTATTAATATTTTCTGTATTTAAACCTTTAATAGCATTTAAGTTACACCTAACAAAATAAATAGGAAGAAATGCAATTCAACTAACACTGAATAAGTCAAGTTATTTAAAATTTGTCACTCTTTGCCCCAGGAATTGCCTTTTCTTTTAAAACACATAAGACAATAAGGAATTGATATATACATATAGAGGTTGATATATACATATAGAGGTTAAATCACACAAAAGAAACACATATACAACGCTGAACAGGTAAAATCTCATTTAGGGGTTCGGGAGTCAAAACAATCTAAGTAGAAATACCCGAATAAGATTCAGGTTTTATCTTGTTTCACAAAGGTCAAAATTTTAGACTTCTTTATTAGCTATGTTTGGCTTAGCAGTTTAATTGTTTTTTTCAAAGATGATTAGATGTTCGAGAACTTACTCGCTATTGACGGTAATAGTAGCATAGACGCGGGAAATATAGGAGAAATTTAAACTGTCACTATTTGGCCCCTGTCACTATTTACCCCCCTTCTCCACTATAATTGAGACGATTTTCGAATGACTTAATATGAACCTTAGAACTCACTCACTGTTTAACTTACAGTTTTTTTTTTTTTTTTTTTTAATTGTAATTACAGATCTAATGTCACGAATATCATTCAAATGCAAAATTCTGATATTTCTGATAACTTGAAATTCAGATCTGAGTGTTTCACGTGAGACAAATTTCAAGTAACTGATTACCACATAAGCCCACGTGAGTCGCAATTGTAATTATTTTACACGACTTCACTTGAGAAAATGTGTGGAAATGTTGTGCAAACGGATGTTTGCGATCGAGAAACTTACGAAATCGAACGTGATCTGGCCGATAAACGAAATGTTTTCCGCTGACGGCGCGCGTATCCTACGTTGAGCGCGATGTGAATAAACGCGGCATACGTCACCACTTTTTTTTCCTTCTCTCCCGCCCCCATCCCTTTCCAGCTATGGATAACAATCGCTTTCGCGAAATTGCGGCAGCCTCGCATGAACTCGTCCCGACATCTTATTTCCGCGCCGACTGAAAAATGACCGGTAGTTTCCGCACGCGGCTTCTCCCGGGTTACAGGGGGTCGTTTTTAAAAGAGCGGGATTAGAAAAAAAAGAGCTCAATCGCGGAGTGACGCGCGACTGTGACACCGCGTTGGCCAAGAAACGACGACGACGAGGATGCTCGCAAGAATGCGCTCTGGCGGAGCCTATTCTCACGGATATATCCTTCTTGCGGGATAAACGAGGTCTCTGTGAGGTGAACGAATGTCCCGGGATTACCGTCGTAGACATCGCGTATCCTCTTCGCTACGCCACTCGAGTGGATCCGCTGCCATTGGTGTTCGCGTTGATCTGACAAAATGCCGAAATGTGCCTGCAATCCCGAAATTACACTCGCTGGGTTGACAACCCGAAATATGGTAAAAGACTCCCTCGTGCAGTGAGAAAAAATATTTTGGTATCTGTAACTGTAAATGCATAGTGAAGTAATTATAGCTATAAAGAATATATTTTCGTATAATAAGATGAAACATACAAATACCATACACCTCAACATAAAAACCAATAAAATGTTAAATTTTATATATATTTTTCTTTTAATTTATTCAACTATAAACATTATTCCTTTGATTTGTCTTTGGAAATTATTACAAATTAAAATATAAGTATAAAAAAGGTTTGAGTTTATTAAATTGAGTTATCTGAGATTCTCTAAAAAATCGGGGAACGTTTTGCTAACATCCTGCAATATAAAACGCCCTAAATTTGTGACAATATGCTCTTTTACATTTAAAGAAAATTATTCCAAGTCTGAATCCCAAGTATGTAACTGCATGATTCGTGCAACTAACTGAAGGGAAATAGACACTGTTCAATCATCATTTTCAATTTTGTATTACAGGAGTTTTCCATACACTTGTCAGTGTTTTCGTCTCACAATTCATCAGAACTTGAACATAAATAAACCCATAGATTTTTTCGTACATAATTTCGCTCCATATTTGCAAATAACACGCATTAGTGGAGCACATATTACGTCTAATATATATGCACGCACATTATGTTTTGTAATTTCTGTAGTGTAAACTGCTTCATTCATGAAATGTTAAAGATGCATAGCAAATTAGTGCAAATATAAATAAAATTAAAGAGTCATCTTAAATTATTCTCACGTGAATAAATTACATCTGGATGCTATAAATTATTTCTAACTATTCATCAGAACTCGAACATAAATAAACCCGTAGATTTTTCCGTATATAATTTCGCTCCATATTTGCAAATAACACGCATTAGTGGAACACATATTAGATTTACTATATATGCACGCACATCATGCTTTGTAATTTCTGTAGTGTGAACTGCTTCATTCATGAAATGTTAAAGATGCATAGCAAATTAGTGCAAATATAAATAAAATTAAAGAGCCATCTTAAACTATTTTCACGTGAATAAATTATATCTGGATGCTATAAATTATTTCTAACTAAAATATGAATTTTAAACAGCTCATCTAAATATGTCCTGCAGCACATTAAAAAGATATTTTTTCTTTCAGTATAATATTTAACAGCGATACATACGACATCAAATCAAAGTCCGTCCTGTATCTTAATAGGAGCTAAGACACGTCGAAACACACGTTGTGTCGTTTTTTTATTTAGTTTTCGGAAAAAGCATATTTTGTCAATTAAAACGTGTAGTTTTATTACCCTAGCGTAATTGATAATAATTTTATATTATTTTATATTGTATTAATTTTATATTAATTATTTTATACTGATTTTGTATTAATTATTTTATATTAATTTTATATTAATAATTTTATATTATATGTGTTACTATCTTTTTAAACAATAAAAACGTGCTTGCACCAAATCTAATTATAATTTCCAATGAGATTAACAAAATATTTTCTTTTTGAAGATTAAAAATGTAATTAGCGCCGAAAATGGCCATAATTTTCTGTGAAATTAACAATACTCTCTCAACACAAGTAGAGAAATCCCCCCTCTTTTCTCTCTCTCTCTCTCTCTCTCTCTCTCATATCTCGCTCGTTATATTTCATATATATTTTGTATATATCATATTTTAATTACAGTTTAATCGATGTATTCCATATTATCAATCCACACTGGCGACCGCAATTAATTCCTTTTCACTCAGCCTCTTCCCTCTCCTTCTTCCTCTCTCGCGTCGCGAGAGACCCGGAAGAAAATCCATCGCGCATATCGCACGCAACGCGAGCACTGAGCAACGACTGCCGACGATTTCATTAACGTTTATGGCTCATAAGCCCTGCCGCAATTATACCGCTCTGTCCCGCAGACAGATATTATAGCAAGGATTAAAAACGCGCGCGCGCGCGTGCGTCGATGGTCCGATTTTATGAAATTAGAGCGCGCTACGTGGAGACCTCACTTTTTCTCCCTTCCGCGTTTCCCCGAATAATTTCCGCCCGCGACGATCGCGCCATCCGTTCGACGAAACCGGCCCCGATGCGCCGGTTAAACGAAGCTCGTACGAGCACAACGCGAGCAGCTCATGCATGCTCAGCTCACTAAACTTTAATGCCCCGCCTCGATAACCGGCAGGCACTCGCTGCTCGAGAGCTTGCGACTTAAGTACCAGTAAATCGATTACCGGCTTATGGTTGTAACGTTCCGCTTCTCTACGTGGAACGTCTTCGGCATCGATATTGCCGGCGTCGTCCTCGTCCTCGTCCTCGTCCTCGTCTCGTCTCGTCTCGTCTCGTCTCGTCGTCGTCTCCTCCTCCCCGTCTCCTCGTTCCAATTCGCATTTCATTACGCGGCCGGAATAATGGGCCCCGTATTCTAACCGGATTAAAACTTCGGGATTGCCCGGCCGAAGAATATCCGAACTTTCGGATTCGATACGCCAGGCGCGATCGAGATTTCGAGAGAATTTCGATTGATTCGCGGTTCGGCTTATTAGCATCGCACGCTACCGCTGTACACCGCTAATTACTACGGCCTGTGTGCCGGATGGGATATGCTGGAAACTGTATCGAATCGTTGCGGATTGTTTAATCACTGTCGGAGTTCTTCTCCCCCTCCTGTTTCCTCGCTTCAAGTGACACGACGTGAAGCGAAACGAAGCGACGACGACGAGGAGCCGGGAGAAAAATCGACTGGAGGTTAATCCGCGACGACAGAACAGTGGAAACGGTCGATTGTGGCTTTGCATCGCCGGTGATCGACTTTGTCGATCATTATCTACGTCCGAGTCGGCCGTAGACACAGCTACGTGTGTCGGATCACTTTCGGCTGTTTAAACCAAAGCCACCGCGCAGCCATATCGCTTAATGGCGCTATCTCCTCTTAATTGCTCTATCAAAGATAATTCCGGGAATTAATATCTCGTCGACGAGCGGCGAAATTATCATACACTCTCAAATTACTGTGCACGCCGCCGTCGCATATGCCTCGCGCACTTTCTCGTAATCGCACGGAAATCCGAGGAAACCGTGCCCGACCTGTTTCAAAGAACGCCTGCAGGTCAACCTGCGAATATTGAAAACCTTTATTATTATTACCTTTATTACCCATTACTCCTATTGAAAATCTTTTCAAATAGGTAGAGTTTCATGATTTTGACAATGTGAGGTAATCGACGATGGAAACTCTCTCTCTCTCTCTCTCTCTCTACATATTTTTTTAATCAAATTTACGAAACAAATATATTAAATTAATCGAATTTACGGAACAAATATCTATTATATTAATTTATATATAATATATTAATTAATTAATTATTATATTAATCGCATTTACGAAACAAATGTATTAAATTAATATATTAAATTAATCATTAATCAATGAAATTACATCATATATGAAATTACATCAATGAAATTACATCATATATGGATAAAAGAAAGTATCTAAGAACGAACCAGAATTCCAGTTGAAATTACTACATTTCTGTTGAAGTTAATAAAATTCCTGGGAGAACCAAACAAAATTTCTGGTCAAATAGAATGCTGGTAACTTCAATCGAAATTCTAGCTTCTTCATATTTCTTCTGGATTGTAGATATTTGGTTAATCCAACCAAATTTTTTCCGTCTATAATAATATTTTGCTATATTGATGCAAGAATAAATTTATTAAAAGTTACTAGTACATTTTTTATACTACCTTTTATAAGACCGTATTTTATATTTTAAGCAAATTTTTATTATTCCTTTTGTATTTATTTCATATTTCTATTTTGTTATTCTATATGATAAAAACATGAATGTTATATGAGCCAGTCATAAAAGCCATAATTAAATAATTGTTACAAATTGATTGCGTAACATTGCTCTCATTTTATGTCTGTTGTAGAATGATCTAGATACAATGAAGTTGGAAGTTCCTCAAACTTCCAAATAGAGGGTCATTACCGACGGCGCTTTACTATAATTAATAATATAATTAATAATAACATAATTACTCTGTGTGCAATCTCGTCGGTAATGACTCTCAGTTTGGACAGTTTGGTGAGCAAAATTTCATTTTGCAACTAAATATTCCGAGAAAACAGCATTTTACAAAAACAAATTTCTCGATTACGTTCAACATATATGTATGTATTTGCATCATGGCTTTTGATTACTTTGACGAAGCTGCTTTCTCGAAATAATCAAATTATGATATATAAATATACAGGGTGTTGCCAAAAGGTGGTACTAAATTTTAGGGGTATGTAGTACTCGTTAAAACAAACCAAAAACTCTTAATAAACAGTACTCCGAAAACTTTTTATTTCTGAGTTATAAAGCATTTTAATCTGTGAAAATCAGAAAATAAATTAAATCTACAATAAATGCTCAATGTGCCTTCGGCTCATGTCAATACATATTTCGGCATGTTTCGTCATTGAAGGTCAAAGAGTCCAGGTTTATTTCGTATTTGTTGACAATAGTTTCCAAGTCTCTTAGTCAGTTCATTTACGCACGCCCGTATGAGACCACCTAATTACACAGGGATTGTTGTATTCAACTTTGGATTATGGACCGTGTCTAGTTTTGTGTTATCTGAAAAATGGCTAATTTTTACACAAATTCTGAAATGACGGATATTCATTTTATTTTGTTATTTTAGGTAACAAATACGGAATAAACCCGCAATCTTTGAACGTGTTCGATCTTCAATAAGGAGATGTGCCGAATTATGTGTTGAAATGGACGAAGGGCACATTGAACATTTATTGTAAATTTTAGTTATTTTTTACAGAACAAAATGCTTCATAACTCAGAAATAAAAAGTTTTCAGAGTTTATTAAAAGTTTTTGGTTTGTTTTAACGAGTACTACATACCCCTAAAATTTGGTACCACCTTTTGGGAACACTCTGTATAGACATATTGTGTGTGATTGGAAAATTTGTTGGGAACTAGAGTTATAAAATATTAAGGCTGTTATCCCGGATCATATAGTGCACTCGGTTACTTAACGGTAGACACACATTTTTTTAAATAAAATTGCAGCGCTCCCGATTATTACAAATGAAAGCTGCTGACATGTTTATATAGTAATCGGTTTTGATAGGAGTCGAACAGTACACGATGTAAATATTGAACTTTTATATTATACTCTTATTTAATATAAATAAGAATATAATAAAAATACTTACGTTTCTTCTGATTCTTTGTTGCACAAATAATGTCGGATGTCTCATATATTTTGCTTTCTATCATAACTGATTACTGTGCAAATAAAGTGCAAATACTGTCAATAAAGCTGATAGCATACAGAAAAATGTAAGCAGTTAGACTTAAGCAAATTGACTTTAATCATAGTCAATTATTAGAATAATAAAGAAGAAGAAGCTGTAGATCTAACCTAATTAATCGGATACACAGAAAAACCTAAGCAAATTGAACCTATCATTCGATTACTCTTCGAAGAATCGTAAGGAACATCGTCGACTGTAATTGATGTTTTCTTATTGCTTCAATTGTACTGCTTAAGTTTGTCTGTGTGTCCCTAATCTTGCACGTTCGCTATCATTTGTTTAGAAAACTTCCACCTCGTATTATTTTTACGTAATTTTGTAAAACAGACTTACAAGGAAACCCACACAAGTGTCCGCCCCCGATTTTCATAAACTTATAATATGTTGTACTTTAGATCAAAATAATAGATACGTTTTTTATTATATGTGTCCTTTTGCAAGTTTAGAGGGATGAAATACCCCTTTGAAGAAAATCGGTTTTTTTCATTCGAAGGGAATATAATGAAAACTATAAAAGATAGAAAAAATATTTTGAATAAAAGTTGAATGGTTTTAAGAGTACTTTACAGAAGTTATTTTAATAATTATAATAAGAAGTGGTGGGGGAAATTAAAAAAAAAATTTTTTTTTTCAAATAATTTCTGTAAAGTACTCTTCAAACCATTCAATTTTATTAAAAATATTTTTGTCTATCTCTTATAGTTTTTATTATATTCCTTTCGAATGAAAAAAAACCGATTTTCTTTAAAGCGGTATTTTATCCCCTAAACTTGCGAAAGGGCACATATAATAAAAAAATATTTTGAATAAAAGTTGAATGGTTTGAAGAGTACTTTACTGAAGTTATTTTAATAATTATAATAAGAAGTGGTGGGGGAAATTAAAAAAAAAAATTTTTTTTCAAATAATTTCTGTAAAGTTCTCTCCAAACCATTCAATTTTATTAAAAATATTTTTTTCTATCTCTTATAGTTTTTATTATATTCCTTTCGAGTGAAAAAAAACCGATTTTCTTCAAAGGGTATTTTATCCCCTAAACTTGCGAAAGGGCACATATAATAAAAAAATATTTTGAATAAAAGTTGAATGGTTTGAAAAGTACTTTATAGAAATTATTTTAATAATTATAATAAGAAGTGGTGGGGAAAATATTAAAAAAAATTAGATACAAAGTATCTGTTATTTTGATCTAAAGTATATATTACAAGTTCATGAAAATCGAAGGCGGACACTTGTGTGGGTTTCCTTGCTAGTTTAATAATGTGAAAAAAGTTTTTACCATTACACATATAGGATGCTGGTCTAAAGTGAGAGATCGTTGCGTCACACGTATGTGACGTTGGTAACGAATGTGTTAATAAATAAGATCCACTTGACGCTGCAGACGCTTTGAAGCGCTGCGTAGACAAAACTTTCTTCAAGTGTTTGCAGTCAAACGGATCGTATCCAGTGTCTCTTATTTGTGGCAACTTGAAGCACTGCAACTTGAAAGAACTTGATTAGGAAAAATGTGTACATACTACAAACTGTTTTGCAAGTAAACATACACCTATCTATCTCGTCCTTCTAATCGAAATAATTTTTCCCAAGCGTTCCCACGAGTTCTTCACGAACACTCGAGGTCCTAACGAAATCGCATCAAGTCATCATATGTGATCATAAGATCACGATGTGATCGCCCATCGGTGGATTCCCTCCTTCGGTTGGATCATTCAACAGACGACGGTACCGTCGTCATGCATGCGTATGTGTATACGTAGCAGTGCGCGCGCGTCTGTATGCGCGCAGGCAATCACCTTAATGATAATTTACGATCGGGGACATAAACGTGTCCCGGCCGGAATTGATTTGTTTACTCCTGAAGGATCTTCGCGCGATTCGGCGCCGCACCGCGCCACGCCAGGTCGCGCACTGGTGGCGACCCGTCGTCCCTCTCTACCCCTCCTCCTCTTCCACTCGTTACTCGTTGTTTATTTTAGCCCCGCAAAGTTACGATTTTTAACGTCTTCATTTGCGACCGCCACGCCGCGGTGTTTACGACGGCGCCTCCGTTTAAATTCGGGAATTTATGAACTACGTCACGCAGCGCGGCGCACAGTGGGGACAAATAGAAATTTATTGTTCAAAAATCGCTAGAGACCACAATTTTATAGCAATCAGGATGAATTTTTGCTTAAATTAAACGTTAGTCAATGTAGAAAAAAAATGGCAAGCCCGATTTTTTTTTAATTCTTCTAAATGTTGCAATATTAATAAGACTTTGTAAAAAATTATCAAGTTTTATGAGCCACTCCAATTGGAAAACTTTCCATCTTTTCGCCGCATACACAGAGAGAACGATTTGGTTGAATCAAATAAACGCTTCTTTGGAATAGTCCAAACGAATTTTTCGATTGATCGAATAAAATTTTATTTGAAGCAACAAAAATATTTATTTGCGGCTTAGTCCCAAAGAAATATTTTTGTTGTGTCAACCAAATAATTTGTTTGGACTATTCCAAAGAAATATTTGTTTAATTCAATAAATCGTTCTCTCTGTGCAGTACAGTACTAAGGTTTTCAGCATCGCTGATTACGAACCTGATATAAAAATCAGAATTTGGCAGTTGACAACTGCTAATCTCCTGTCAACATAAACAAAATCATTATGTTTTAACACAGTATATATGTGCAATAGAGTACACTGAGAGAAAAGACTGGTAACTATAACAAACTACATTTAGTTACAGAAATTCATTGAATCCTTAGTAACTAATACTAAATATGATAATAATTACCAAATATTTAATAGATCGGGA